>NC_041700.1:630000-692500 GCF_900097015.1 Plasmodium sp. gorilla clade G2
ATATCCAGATAACATAGGTATTGAAATTTCCTATTATAAATCAAATTCAAAAATATTGTGTGAAAATAATATTTCCTTAAATAGTAATAAAAAAAATAATTCATATAATAAAGGACATTATAACATAAATGATAATACAAGTGGTATGGTAAAAATAATATATAAAGAAGACACAAAGGAAATTTTAGGAATCTTCATAGTTGGAAATTATGCTTCTGTTTTAATTCATGAAGCAGTACTTGCAATTAATCTAAAATTATCAGCATTCGATTTGGCATATATGGTTCATTCTCATCCAACAGTAAGTGAAGTTCTGGACACTGCTTTTAAATCTATATCAAAAATAAGAACTCACTAATTAACAGAATATTTTAAGCATTTAATATTTATGCTTCATTGTTACCTGACTTGTTCAGGAAATTTATATATACATTAATATATAATACACAAATATGTATATTTTTTTAATTTTTTTTAAACATTTGTATATTTAAACGTATAAAAAAAAATGTGAAAATATAAGAAATATTCTATATTTTACTAAAACTTTTAAATGTCCAAAAAAAAAAAAAATATATATCTATATATTAAATAAATTATAAAATAAATTTGATAACACTAAAAATATAATTAAAAAAAAAAAATATATATATATATATATGATGGATACAAAAGAAAGAGTATAAACTTTTTTTTTTTTTTTTTTTTTTTTTTTTTCTTTTTTAATTGACATTTAAAATATTTTATAAATTTTTTTATTAAGAAGAAATAAAAAAAAAGGTTAACAAATATTATGCATCATATAATTTATATTATATATTTTTGTTTAAAATTTCATATGTTGCATGGCTTAAAGATGTTAAAATTTTCACTGGATGTGGATACTACGAGACCTGGGTAATGTGGATGAAATTTAGCGTCTGTAATAAATTTTTGGTTTAAATGTTCAAAAAGCAATTGATCAGGATATTTGGAATCAGCGAATTCTAATGATTCCGTTTCTACTGATAAATCCCATATAGAAATAGAATTATCTAGACTTGATGCTAATAATACATAGGTATCTTTAAAATTCCATGAGATAGAAGAAATAGGTTGTTTATGAAAAATTAATTGAGCTACAGCATTGTTCGAATTTCTAATATCCCAAACTTTTATAATATTATCATCACCTCCTGAAGCTAATAAGAATTCAGTATTTTCATTCCAAGCAATAACATTAACATCATTTGTATGAGCATTTGGTATATGTATATTTTTGTTTGTACTATTATTATTTATATTTCGTATATCTAAAATACTAATACTTTTATCACATGAACATATTGCAAAAACATTTCCTAATCCATTTCCTTTTTTAGACCATTGAATATCTTCAATGCTATATATTTGATTATTTTTATTTTTATTATTATTATTATTATTATCATTTGTTGTATATATATTTTTTAAATTTAATAATTCATAATTCCATTTACCTGAATTATTAGGTAGCCATAAGTAAATATTTCCATTATTATCACCTGTTAATAATTGTGCTGCATGTACAGGATTCCAGTCTAAACTAAAACCTTCAGTGATATGTTTTTCAAATACATGTAAAGGTTTTTTTTCAATTTGTTCATTAAATGGACGAACTTCTAAATTTTTAATTTCATCAGATATGTCATATATATATATATTACTATCATCACACCAAGTAGCAACTAGCGAATTAATTTTTTTACAAATTTTTGTTCTATTTATAGATCCATATTTATGCTTAATGGCTTTACATATAACAGTGCTTTTTTTTTTTGTGTGTGTATCTTTATTTTTTTTTACTTTTTCTTTTAATTTGTCATTATTATTATTATTATTTTTTTGTTCTATTTCATTATTTATATTACCATTTATATCATTATCATTTTCATCATCTATATCAACATCAAAATCACTACTATCATTATCTTCAGAATTATCGCTAGAACCTTCTTCATCATCTACATTTTTTAACTTATTTAAATTCGACCATTTAATTACATAAATCTGATTTAATTCTCTTTTGTTTGCTTGTGTACCTGCAACACAGCAAATTTCTAGGGGATAATTTAATATGCCGTTATCTATATTTTCTTTCTTTTTTTTTTTTTCTTCTTCTGATAATGCATCATGTTTTGATTGTTCTAAAATATAATCAAATGATAAACAAGGCCATGGGGTTAAAGGACTGAAGAGCATATCATAAGCATTTTCATCTACCTCTAGTTCTTCATTCATTTCTTATAAATGTCCTACAATATATTTTTTTGCAACATCAGATGTTCAAAAAATGCCTTCTTTGATATAATATTATAAATATTAACAACTATAAGAATTAATTATATAGAAATGTTCAATATATATATATATATATGTACAAATGAAATGTCGATGTATATGTAAGATAATTATTTAATTAAAACAAAAAATAAATATATATATAAATAAATATTTTTTTAATTCTGTAAAATTAAATGTTGATATTTAATTAAAATCAATAAGGATAAAAAAATATAATATACAAAAAAGCTACATATGCCCAGTTTCTTTTTTTTTTTTTTTTTTTTTTTTTTTTTTTTGTTCTTTTATCTTTACCCTTATTTATTTTATAAAAATGAAATAAATATAACAAATAGATCAAAAAAAACTATATTTTAATTAACAATATATATATATATATATATAACATAATGTTAACAAAATTTATGATATATAAGTAATACGTTTCTGTTCATGGTATTTAGAAATCTTTAAAAAAAAAAAATAAATAAATTTATAAAAATAAATATAATTATAAATACCGTTATTTTCTTTTAACACAATAGGGGAAAAAAAAAATCATAAATTGTATTTTTTTGGCAATTTCTATTTATATATAATCCATATATTTAAATAGAAGGAAATATATAAATAGATATACATATATAAATTATTATATATGTTATGTATATTATATATATATATATGTTTTTTTTTTTTTGTCGACCCGGTATAAAATTTAGGTTGAAATTTTGCGACCAATTTATTTTTTTTTTTTTAGAAATATTTTTATCATTTTTGTGATTTTGTCCTAATGTTTAATTATAAAATATTAAAAAATAATAATATAATAATATATAATATTATATATGTATATCCTTATTTTATGATATTTATTATAATAAATATATTATATTTAATATTTGGAACTAAATATATAATATAAATCTTTTCATATATATATATATATAGTATATTTTTTTTTTTTTTTTTTTTTTTTTTTTTTTGTTTTGATAATTTCCTAATAAATATAATTATGAATATTTTATTTGGTATCAGTGGGAGTATAGCGGCAATTAAGACTAATGAAATTGTTGAGAAATTAAAAGAAGAGTGTAAATTAAATAATATAACAATCGATATTAGATTTGTTTCAACAAATATTGCTTACGAAAAATTTCTAACAGATTTTAATGAAAAGGTTTATTTAGATAAAGATGAATGGTTATGGCAGAAGAGAGGAGACGATATTTTACATATAGAATTAAGAAAATGGGCTGATATATTTATCTTATGTCCTTTAGATGCTAATACATTGGGAAGTGTAGCAAATGGCCTCTGTCCCAATCTTTTAGTTAATAAATAAAAAAAAAAAATAAAATAATATATATATATATATATATATATATATATTATATATATATATATATATTTATTTATTTTATTTACATATTTTTTTTTTTTTAGACTTGTATTTGCCGATGCTGGGATTTTAATAAAATATGCTTAGTATTTCCATGCATGAATACTTATATGTATAATCATCCAATAACAAAACAACAGCTAGATATAATATCTTCATGGGGAATGAAGGTACTATCTTAAAAATATAATATGACATATAAATAAATAAATATATATATATATATATATATATATATAAGTTATTATTATAATAACATATTAATATATTCTTTAATATTTTATTTTTCCATTTTATTTTTAGGTTGTAAATCCAATTGAAAAGATTTTAGCTTGTGGAGAATATGGTACAAAATTCAAATATAATTTTATACTTACATAATTAATATAATTACATATATATTATTTTTTTTTTTTTTTTTATTTTTATTTTTTTTTATATTAATTCTTCTTTGTAGGTATGGGAGCTTTACCACATATAGAAAATGTCGTTTTTGAAATTATGAAATATTTACAAGATATGAAATAAAAAAAAAAAAAAAAAAAAAAAAAAAAAAACCGTCACTTTTTTTTTTTTTTGTACCTAATATTTTCAAATTGGATGAAAAATACACATAATTTATATATAAGAGGAACTATTTAATTTTTCATTATTATATTTTATTTTTTTTGTATAAAATAATAAAAACATTAGAGTTATAAAAAAATCTTAATAAAATTGTTCACAAATATGTTTCATATAAATGTGTATATATAAATATATATTTTATTGAGGAAGAGTTATAAAATTGTGTGTTAAAAAAAAAATTAAACTAAAACAAAAAATTTAAAGGAACAAATATATAATATATATATAATATATATATAATATATTCATCACTTTTGTTTTCTTTGTTATATAATTATATGGGCGTCACATTTTTTTCAAATTGTTTATTCTATCCTCTAATTTTGTTATATTAATATTATGAATTTGTTGATTATCTGTTTGTTTGATTGTAGGTATTTGTTCTAATTTAGAATTGAGTTGTATACCTAATTCATCTAATACCTTAGAAACAATTTCATCTTCTTCTTGTATCATATCAATATCATAATTAAGTGTATCAAATAAGTCATCTATCATATCTTCTTTAATTGAGACTTCATTATTTTGTTTTTGAAATTCATATATAGAGTTATTAATATTTTTAACTTGTATATATTTATTTACTCTTTTAATTATATTATTTATATCACTTAAACTTTTATTTAATTGTTCTGAAGATTTAACACTTTGTAATTTTATTTTCATTGATAATAAATGAGATTTTATTTTATTATATTTTATAACGTTTTGTTTTATTTTCACTAAATCTTTTGCTAATGTACGTACTAATGTTAAGTCATTCTTCTTTGCATGTATTCTTATATTCTTTTCTATTTGTTTCTTTTCATTTTCCATTTTAAATATTTCTCTTTCTAATTCTCTGATGGACCGATTTAAATTTCTCTTCTCCTCCCTTAGACATTCTTGCAGATCTTTGGAAAAATATGCTCCCATAATAAGCCAACTAAGAGGTGTATCAAAAAGCAAAATATTAAAAAAAATAAAAAATAAATAAATAAATAAATATATATATATATATATATATATATATATATATATATAATATATATATATATATTTTTTATATGGTACACCTTTTTATCAATCTGTTTGAATTTATTTTATTTTTTTAAAAACAATAATTTATATATTTTATGCGATGTTAATTTGGAAATATATGCTTATATATATATATATATATATATATTGTATAAATTTCATGTATTATTAATTTTTTTGGATTTTTTTTTTTTTTTTTTTTTTGTTAATTGGCCAATTAATATAAACACCAAAGAATAATTTACAGCATTTCATTCAAATGTTTTAAAATATATGTAATTTTTTTTTTTTTTTTTTTTTTTTTTTCTTTAAGTATGTTTAATATATATTGAAAAGCAAAAATATATTTGGGTGACAAATAATAAATACAAAATAAAAACAAATTAAAGACAACGCAATAAATAATTTAGGCATTTAAATGAACACATATATATAATATATATATATATTATGTGTATATATTTTTATTTTCTCCTTTTTTTTTTTTTTTTTTTAAACATAACAATATTGTTATTATACAATTTATCAGCATAAATTTTTATATGTGTGGTAATATGTTAATTTTTTTTTTTTATTTGTCATATGACTTAATGAAGTTTTATTTTAATATTGATAATGAATAATTTGTGTAACCGCATAAATATTTAATGAAAATAAAGTGTACAAAAAAAAATGAATAAATATATTATATATATATATATATATGTTTACACATTTTTGTTATAAAAATTTGAGTGATACATATTCTCAGGATGAACTCGAATAAAATTACAAATTATCATTTTATATTTTTAATATAATATTTTTTTTTTTTTTTAGTGTCACTATTAATTATTTGATATATCCTTTTTGTTTATATTTCATTATCATTCTTATATTTTCCATATGATGTAATATCTTTTGAACTAGTTTTATTATCCTTATTACATAGTTGTATGTTATTATTATTCTTATTAATATTTGATATATTGGATATGCTTCTTCGATTTTTCTTTTTTTTTTCCTCCATATTATTTTGTTGCTCATTGTTTTTTATAGAATAGAAATCAGAATATATATTATTCTTATCATATGTTTCTATATTTTTATAAGTATTTAATTTACTTTTATGATGACTTTTTTTTATTTTTATATGTTCAGAAGAAGAAACAGTATTCTCATATTTTTTCTTTTCATAATATTGATTAGAAGAATTTGTGTGTGATGTTATTGATTCGTTTTTTTCTATATCATCATATGAATTATTATGAAGATGATTTAAATTATTATATTTCTTTTGTCCTTTGCGTCCATTCTTATCACATTTGTCATCATATTTATTTTTATATTTATTTTTATTTTTATCATGATGTTTCTTTCGTTTCCCTTCCTGACCATACGTATGATCCATATTGTTGTTTATATTACAATTTTTTTCATATTTTTTTTCGTGTTTTATTTTATTATTTCTTTTATAAATTAATTCCTTTTTCATTTCCTTTCTAAATATCTTTTCATTTTCAATTAACTTTTTATATCTTTTTTTTTTCAGTTTTTCCTTCTCCTTTTTTTGAAGTTGATATTTTTTTTTCATGGCTTTTTTTTTTCTTTCTTTTTTTCTTTTTCTTTCTAATTTTTCTTTATACTCTTGATCAATAAGTTCTTGATCCTTTTTATATTTTGTAAACATTCTAAAAAGTATAGATTTAAAAAGGAGACGTTTACATTTTTTTACAATTTTTTTTATGAGTCTCCATAATTTTTTGGGTATTTTTTTAAAAAATATAAAAATATCTTGTAATTTCCATATTGTCAATAGACGAATTGTTTTTAGTCTATGAAACCATTTTAATTTAATAAAAAAATATTTACAGAATGGTAAACTTGGTATTATAAAAATAGAGAATATTATAAGTAAGAATAAGAATAAAATAATTTTTATAATATTTCCTGTCTTGGTCATAAAAAGGAATAATTTCCTTTTATATTTTAATATATTATCTTCTACATCTTCAATAATATTCATTGTGTTATATATAACCATGTTATGATCGTTTAATCCATAGAATTCTTCATTAAATTTAAGAGGTATCTCTTTAATAATGTATACATTTTTATGGTACCTATTATTATTATTATTATTATCATTATTTATTTTATCTATATTATGATATTCTTTATTTTCTATTCTTTGATCCATATTAACTATATCATCATAATGATAATTTTTATATTTAATATTATTTGTTTTCTCTATATTTTCTTTATCCTTTAGAAAAAGAAAATGTTGCTCTTTATAATTTTTACCTCTAATATTAGAATCTTCATTTATATTTTTTATAGAATTATTTTCTTCCTCTTTTGTTATTAAAACATGACATGATGCTAACAACATATTATATATAGGTTCAAATTTTATAAGAATAGTTTCTTCACACTTTCTACATAAAAATAATTTTCTTTTTAGTTGTGTTATGTCATGAACAATCCTTTCTTCACATTTTATAAAAATATTTATTTCTTTCTCTATATCTTCTTGATTCCATATACTTAAATAAATACTACATGATATTTTTTTTTCATTATTATAATTGTAACAGTTACTTAAAATATGTATAAAGGATACAGATTCTCCTATGCCTTCCTCGTCATATGATATATTTAATTTTTCCTTTTTGTGTGATTGTATGTCTATAAAATGATGTCTTTTTTTTTGTAAACCTATATAATAATTATTTTGGATATATTCTAATAAGTTCTCATCACCATCATGATGATGATCATCATCATTATTATTATTATGTTTATATGTATCCGTATTATTATTATATGAGTAATTTTTTGTCATTTCATTTATCTTATTAAGATTATTTATATTATATATGTATTCATTTTTTTTATCAAATCCTTCATTTTCCTCATTATATTCATCCATATGTATCTTTCTTATCATAAAGAAAGAATAATTATAACTCATATTTTTTTTGGAGCTTAATTTTTTTTCTGAATTTAAAAAAGTAGAAAGCTGTTTATGAAAACATTCATTTCTTTTTAATCCACACAATCCTTTTCCTCTATTCCAATAAATCGGATAAGCGATTATTTTTTTACATTCAAGTCCATTTTCATCAACATGATGAGAGTTTACAAGGACTGAATTTTTTAAAATATCTTCATCTTTAAGATATGAATTTTAAATAAATATATATATTTTGAATAAACCACAGCAGATAATATAACAAATATATATATATATATATATATATATATATTATATATTTTTTTTTTTTTTATTTTATTAAAAATTTCAAAGCTCACCTTTAAATGAATCTTCTAATATTATCTGTAATAATATTGACACAATGGAAAATATTTACATATAACCATATTTTTTTTTTACTAAATACATATATGAATTAATATTATGTTTTCATTTAACCCTATCCTTAAAAATATTTGAATCCATAAACAGGTAGTTGCCTTCAATATCATCATTCTGATTTTAAAATGTAAATAAATATATAAATATATAAATACATACATACATACATATATATATATATATATTGGAGTTATAAAAAATATGTATATATAATTTTTTATTATTTACTCTGTAATTTTTTTGGACATTAAATTTTATCTTTACATTAAATACTTCTACAAAAGAGTGGAAAAAAGTTATATCGTATGAACATTCATTTTTTATATTCCACAATTTTTAATAATAAAAATTAATCCTTACTTATTTTCATCAAATAAGGAGAAATAATATATAAAAATATATATATATATATATATATATATATATATATATGTATGTAATTTTTTTTATATATACCATCATCTATTTCATAATTTGAAGAATCGAGGAGGTAATTTTTTCTTTCTAAAGTAGACTTATCCTGCATATTTTAATATAAACCAAAATATAAATACATACACACATATATATATATATATATATATATATATATATATATTTATATATATTTTATTTCTTTATATTACATTTATGTTTATGAAATACTCATCATTCAAATCTAAGAGAGAAAAAAAAAAAAAAAAAAAAAAAAAATATCATATTATATAATATGACAGTTTATATAAATCTTATATGAGCACAATACCAAATTGTTGTAATGTAACATTTAACATAAAAAAGTTATAATTCTGTTGTATAAAAAAAGAATGAAATTTTTTGTCTTTCTTTTTTAAACACGATAAGGTCAAAACTATATCTTCTTCTTGATCTAAAAAAAAAAAAAAAAAAAATATAAATATATAAACATAAATATAAATATGTATTATATATATATATATATTTATTCTCACCCTTCTTGTTACAATTAAACTTTGCCTTTTTATAATTGAAATGAGAAAATAAAGGAAATACAATATTATCTTGACGACAATAACAACAGAAACATTTTTGTTGTTTATTGTTCATTTCATGTTGTTCTTTAATTATATTACAAAATTGTTTTAAATTTTTATTATCTATGTCTTTCTTTTTATAGGACTTGAAATATTCATAATATTTTAGAGGTATATCCTATAGAGGAATTACGATAATATATACATATATATAAATATATATATATAAATATATATATAAATATATATATATATTTATTTATTTATATAATTTATTTATCTTTTTATTAACAAAAATATATTTGATAGGGTACACCACAGTAACTTGATAAATTTCCTCAACATACAAAATAAAATTTCTGTATGGAGAACCTTCACTCCTATGAACTACATATTTTTGTTTCTATAATTTGAGGAAATATATAAAAAATATAAATATATTATAAATAAATATATATATATATATATTTCTATTTGTGTGAATAATTTTTTTTTGACATTTTTGAAATATAAAGTGTAAGTATTATCTTTGCTAAGTGACTTATGCTTTTCCTCAGTTTTTATTTCAAAGATATTAAGAAAAAAGAAAAAGAAGAAAAAAAAAAAAACAGACAAGTACTTGTTCAACCTATCCATGTATAGGTACAAGAATTATATAGTAATTGATATGAGAAAAGGGGAAATTACTATATTTTTTTTTTTGAATTTGTTTATATTTATGAAATATATACTTTTCTTGCTAATGAGGAATATAACTATATTTTAAAAAATGTATATCCTACATGACATTAAAAATATATGTTTTTACATATATATGTGTGCAAAAAAATAAGAGAAAATACAATTATACAAAGGAATATATATAAATATTATAATATAATTATTAGCACTTTATATTACATTTATTTGTGAATATATATAGGGAAAATATTTAGTTATTTATTATATAAAATAATATTCTCACCATTTTTATTCTACATATGAAAAAGAGAAAAAAAAAAAAAAAAATTTAATCCGTTGAATTTAAGAAATATTGATGACAAATATTGAAAACTTTTTGTCTTAATATTAATATATAAATAGAAGAAGTACTATAAATATTATAAAATTTAAGAAATGGATACAATATATATATATATATATATTGTCCAGGGATGTGTTTATATTATCATAATAATAAATCATAAAAATAAATATTCATGTATGCCAGCCTTTATAATATCATGTGAAAAATTAATTTTTTGTAACATTTTTTTTTTTTTCATATAATTATAATATATGTAAATGATTATACATTTTATCAATGAATTCATAAAATGAAAAAAAAAAAAAAAAAAAAAAAATAATAAATAAAAATAAAAATAAAAAATAAACTTATCATATTATAAACTGATATATATAAATATATATATATATATATTTTTTTTAATTAAAATGACACATGTAATATAATTTTTTTTATTTGATTATTATATATTTTGTTTGTGTTTTTATTTATTAAAACTTTCTGGTCACAGTTTTTCTTTTATATAATATTGATATATATATATATATTATATATATATTATGTATATTCCTTTGATTGTTGAAAAATGCCCTTAATAATATGCAAAGAGTTTTAAATAAATTTTACGTCTGTTTTTCTAGAGGAATTAAAACCTCCCAGATTGTATCAAATGATATAAAAAGAAATTTCTGTTTTTTGTATTTTAATAAAATAAAGAATGATGATAAATATCAATTCTTTGGTATGAATAAAAAATATATAACTCGCTATTGGGCAGAACATACGAATAAAAAAATACATGAATCAAAAATTAATGAATGGAGAGAACAGTTTCCTATATTAGCTGATTATGATGATAAAGATTTAATGATATGGAGAAATTCTTTCAATAATATGGATAAAGATAAGGATAATTATATATCACATGCAGATTTACAAAAAAGTGATTGGAGTTTAGAAAAATATACACTTTTCCAAAATTATGATATGGATAAAAATAATTTAATAGACTTTGGAGAATATATACAAGCTGTTATAGATATAGACACACAACACTTTAAAAATTTCTTTCAGGGATTTAGTAAAATAGACATTGAGTTGGAATTTGAGAAATACGCAAGTAGGAAAATATATATATATATATATATATATATATATGTAATATATTTTTATGTTTATATATATATATATATATATTTTTTTTTTTCTTAGTTACTGAAAAGGAGAATAATAAAAAGGTTATCCCCCTTTCCAAGTTAATGCAAATGATAACAGACAAAGAGTTCACATGTGTAACAGAAACGGACTCACTAAAACTATTTAATACTATGGATATGAATAAAGATGGATCGATAGATTTTGAGGATTTCCTCCAAGTATGTACATATAAAATAAAAATAAAATTAATAAATCATACAAATATATATATATATATATATGTATTTACCTTATCGTGCAAAAGGAAAAAACACAAAATATCATACATACATATTTCATTTAATATATTTTATTATTTTATTTTTTTTTTTTTAGTGGGTAGGAAAAAAGTGATATTAGTTCATAGAGTAAAAAGAAGGATATAGATCAAATATTTATTTTCATAGATAAAAAAAAAAAAAAAAAAACTATTTTATTATTTAAAGAATAAATAATATATATACATTTATATGTGTGTTCCTTTAATGTGAACCAAGAATGGAAATTATATATGATTTATTTATATTCATCTATCATGTATAATTTACATTTACTTTTATAAACATATATTTTACCCAGTTTACAAGATGTGTTTGTTATTATTCTCTATTTATGTTAAATAGAATTTTTTTTTCAGTCACAAAATATACATATGTGTTACATATGTTTATATTCATCTTTATTTGTTTATTTATCTTTGTGTATTAATGTACTTTATACATATTTTGACTTTTTAAATATAACATATGAAAAATTTTTAGTAAACTCAAAACAAATTTAAGAAGAAAAAGGTATTATTATGAATATGTACATATATACATACACACATATATATATATATATATATATATATGTACATATTTTGGTTCAAATGCGTATAAAAAAAAATATGTAAATGTTTTACATTTATATAAGATATCCAAAAGAAAAAAAAAAAAAAAAAAAAAAAAATTTTAAATTAGAAACCAGCCAAAATTCTTTTTATATTTAGCTATTTTCAAAAAAAAAAGAAATAAAATAACCTTACTTGTTCAGGAAATTTTCTAATATTAATGATATTTCATAATATTTATATTTTTATGTCCTGAACATATATAGCCATGTATATTATAATTTTTTCATAAAAATAATAATAAACATAATAAAAAGGACAAAATAAAAAATTAAATTATGCACCTAATCTTTTAATGAATATAGATATATTTCTTAGTAGATATATTTTTTTTTTTCTTTAAACATTATTTATTTCTATTAGATCTTTTATTTAACATTATAATATTTTTGAAAAAAATAACAAAATTAAATGTGTGTTGTAGATATTTTACCTTTCATTTAAAAATAAATATTTCAATCATTTAATTATGTCGTTTATGTTTTATAGTTTTAATTTAAATTGATTAAAAATATATATATATATATTAAAGAAATAATTACCTGTAAATAACATTTATACTATTTTGATTTATTGTATGAAATATATAAGATTTAATTTATTTTTATACATTAACTTATTGTTTCGTTCTACATAATTGTTTCACATATTTATTTTTTTTTTATTTTATAAATAAATATGTATTAGAATTTTTCAACAGAACAAAAAAAAAAACAAATTAATAAATGAATAAATAAATAAAGAACAGTTTGTCTATTCTTTAATATGTAACAAATTAATTCTGGTGCAGGACGTATTTGTGTACCTTTTTTTTTTTTTTTTTTCTTTTTTTTTTCTTTAATCCTTAAATATATAATAAGAAAAGAAAAAAAAAAACAGACAACTAAAAATTTAACATTTATTAATTTATTTCATTTTATTTTTATTTTTTTCCATTTCTTCATTGTAACTTTATATATTTCCTATCTACATAATATATTATTTATTGTTGTGTGTTAATGTTGTTTTGTTATTTATTTTATTTTTTTTTATTTCAATTTAAAGATTTCATAATATAATTAAATTTAAACATATATGTTAAATATATATGTATAAAGTTCTATTTTTTATGTTAATATACTTTTGATTCATTTTCATATTATATGATATAATTTTTATAAAAAGACAAAAAATATATATATATATATATATATATATATATATATAATATATGTGTAGATATTTTTAAAATTGCATATTTCTTATTTCCTTATTGGTACCTACTTAATTTGTATTAATAAACCTTAGAACATTTTATTCATTTTTTTTTTTTTTTTTCTTAACAATGAGTTGTCTTTGTTCTGGTTCTACTGACCAAGGAGAAATGAAAATTGCTCCTCCTGATTATAGAATAGATATGGTAAGAAATATAAATGATTAATTTTATTTCATTTTATGTCCATTTTTATTTTAATTTTAATATTATTTTATTATTATTATATTTTTTTTTTTATTTATTTATTTATTTATAGAAAGAGAAACCATCTATTCCTAAGAGCAGAAATGCGCTAGTAAATCCAAACACAGTATTGGAAATCGAGCCTGACAATAACTTGAAGAAACAAATTACATTTAGACCTAAAGTCGATATAATGTATGATGCAGATAAATGTGAAGCTATATTAGTTTTAGATATTCCAGGATTTAAAATAGAAGATATAGATGTAGAAATAGGGGAAGGCATGCTAACTGTGGCTGGTCCAAGATCCCAAACAGAATTATTCGAAACATATGGAGATAGTTTAGTTCTACATGCAAAGGAAAGAGAAGTTGGTTATTTCAAAAGAATATTTAAATTACCAAATAATATATTAGACGATACTGCAAAGGCGACATATAAAAATGGTAATTTATATTATTATATATGTTTTTTTACAAATTTTATATGATACACAAATATAATATACATTTTTAATTTTATAATATATAAATTGAGAAAAATAATAAAGATATTATTCATTTATATATATGTATATAAATTGTTCATTTAAAAAAAAAAAAAAAAAAAAAAAAAGAAATGTCATAAAAATTATATTATATATATATATATATATTTATATGATTAACATTAATTTTTTTTTTTTTTTTTTTCATAGGTATTTTGGAAATAAAAATGGAGTGCAAACAATTTTCTGATATGCACAAGGTTACAATTAATCAAGGTTAAATTGAAGAAAATATGTATATATATATATATTTTTTTTTTTTTTTTTTTTTTTTTTTTTAAATTTATTTGAATAAGAAAATAAGGATATGTAAAACATAATAAAAGATAACTACATTATATATTTACATTATAAATATTTTATTATTTGTAACATTTTAATGTTTAATTATCCAAATATTTATTTTTTTTTATTTTTTAAATTGTCTAAACATTCTCTTGTACATTTATTATGATACATATAAATATATATATATGTGAACATTAATAATAACATTCATAAAAATAAATGAATTTGTGGGTTATTTTATTTTTTTTTTCCCTTTTTATTTACTCATTATTTTATTTTTATTTCGTATGTGGTTTTATTATATCTTTAAAATTTTTAATTTTAACTTATTATAAAATATATACAAGTCAGAATAAAAACCTTAATAAATATTTAATTGTAGAAAAGGAAAGAGAAATAGAAAATGTACTGTAGTTTTTAATATGAACGATAATATATAAAAATATTACATATATATATTATATATATGCATAATAATTTTTGTAAGAATCCTCATAAAATATTAATTATTATATGGCCTAATAAATATAAACATAATTTGTATATTTATTTTTTTTATATGGGTTATAAGTTTAGACAGTCAAATAAAGAAAATAAAATGGAAAAAAAAAAAAAAATAAATAAAATATATACACACATATATCTATATATTATATATATATATATATTTTTTATTTATTTAAAATATTATAAAGGTACCATTTAAAAATTAAAAAATGAAAAGATTTTTCAAAATACAAAAAATTGAAAAAATTATAAAACAAAATATGAAAAAAATATTAAATAGGAAAATAAATTAGTATTTTTTTTAAAAAAAAAAAAAAAAAAGGATTAATAAATAACAAAATAACAACACAAATAGAATATATATTTATGAATATACATTGATATAAATAAATTATATGATAATATATGTTTGTCTTTTTCTTTTTTTTGTTCTTATTAATAATAATAATAAACATATATATATATATATATATATATATATATATATATATATACATATATATATATTTAAATACATGTCCGATAAGTATTTTTTTTTGATTTATTTTTTCCACATTATAATATTTTTATAAAAATTTTAACTCTTTGAAAAGTGCAACTTCTGATCCTTGAGAGATATATTAATAGTATCATTTTCTACAAAAGTTTCATCTAATATTCTAACAGCAATTTCAGTTTCTATTTCAGATTGTATAACTCTTTTAAGTGGTCTAGCACCAAAAGAAGGATCATATGCTTTATCTACTATATATGAGAAGACAGCATCATCTATAGTTATTTTAAAATTTTTATCAAAAAGACGATTAGCTACTTTTCTAATTTCAATATTTGCAATTTCTTTTAATTCTTTTTTTGATAAGCTATCAAATATAACATGATCATCAATTCTGTTATAAAATTCTGGTCTGAATGTTTCTCTTACAGATTTCATTACTTGTTCTTTGATTTTTTCTTTTTTATTTGGATCATTTGCTAGATCTAGTATACTTTGACTACCTAAATTAGATGTAAATATAATAATTGTATTTCTAAAATTAGCTACATTTCCTTTAGTATCAGATAATTTCCCTTCATCTATAACTCTTAATAATAAATTATATACATCAGGATGAGCTTTTTCAATTTCATCAAATAAAATTATAGAATAAGGTTTTTTACGCACAGCATCTGTTAATAAACCTCCTTGTTCATAACCAACATAACCTGGAGCTGCACCTATTAATTTACTAATTGAATGCTTCTCCATATATTCAGACATATCAAAATGAATTACTGCTTCTGGTGTATCAAATAATACATCTGCCAATACCTTTGATAATTCAGTTTTTCCTACTCCTGTTGGTCCTAAAAACATTAAAGATGCTATTGGTCTTTTAGGGTTATTCATTCCAACCCTAGATCTTTGAACCGCTTTTGTTACAACACGTACAGCATCATCTTGTCCTATAATTTGTTTATGTAATTCATTTTCAAGATTAAGAATTTTTTCTTTTTCGGATTTTAGTAATTTATTTAATCTGATACCAGTTGACATACTAACAATATTAACAATATCTTCACTTGTAACTTCATCTTTTAATATTCTACTTTTTTCAGGTATATCATTTAGATAATTTTCTTCTGCTTTTTTTAATTGTTTTTCTAAATCTGGTAATGTTTCAAATCTCAATTCAGCAGCTCTATTTAAATCAAAATATCTTTCAGCTTTTTCAATTTCTATTTTAACAACATCTATTCTTTCTTTAATAGCTCTGATATTATCTACATAGCTTTTTTCGGTGGACCAGGAATCTAAAATTTTTCTTTGTTCTTTTCTTAATTCGCTCATGATTCGATCGATCATTTTTAATCTATCAATTTCTTTTTCATTAATTCGTTTTTTTAAAAAGTTTGGGCTCTTAGTATAATCTACAACTGGTTCACTTTCTTCACCGTTTCCGTATGCCGACGAGTTAGTGCTACTACTACTACTACTACTATTAGTAGTAGTATTATTATTATGTGTGCTACCTACACTAGCATAATTAAATAGATTTTTTTGTTTATCTCCTAATATGGATATTTTTTCCATTTCTAACTGTATAAGTTGTTTCTCTATATTTTCTAATTGAATAGGTTTACTAGATAATTGAATTTTAAGATTGGATGCAGCTTCATCAATTAGATCAATAGCTTTATCTGGTAAGAATCTATAACTAATATAACGATCTGATAAAACAGCAGCTTGTACTAATGCAGAATCTAAAATACGTACACCATGATGAACTTCATATCTTTCTTTTAGACCTCTTAAAATACTAATGGTTTCATCAACACTAGGTTGTTCAACAAGAATTTGTTGAAATCTTCTTTCTAAAGCTTTATCTTTTTCTATGAATTGTCTATATTCACTAACAGTTGTAGCACCAATACAACGTAATTCACCTCTAGCTAACATGGGTTTTAAAATATTACCTGCATCTAATGCCCCTTCTGCAACTGCTCCTGCTCCTACAACAGTATGTATTTCATCTATAAACATAACAACTTGTCCTTCAGCATCTTGTACTTCTTTGAGTATTGATTTCAGTCTTTCTTCAAAATCACCTCTATATTTTGCACCAGCAATTAGAGAAGACATATCTAATGATACTAATTTTCTTCCTTTTAAAGAATCGGGTACATCTCCTTGTACGATTTTGATAGCTAATCCTTCAACAATAGCTGTTTTACCAACACCCGGATCTCCTAATAAGATAGGATTATTTTTGGTTCTTCTGGATAAGATTTGTATGGCTCTTCTAATTTCATTATCTCTACCTATAACAGGATCTAATTTCCCTGCTCTTGCTAATGCTGTTAGATCTCTACTATATTTTTCTAGAGCTTGATATGTCATTTCTGGTGTTTTAGAAGTAACTTTTTTTTTTCCTCTAATTTTTTCGACAGCTTTTTTAACTTTTTCATAATTTACATTATATTTTAATAACCATGGTCTAGTAAATTTCGAATCTTCAGAAATGATACTTAGAAGTAGATGTTCTATAGAAATATATTCATCATTAAATTCTTTTTTTAATCTTTTACTAGTACTTAATACAGTTTGTAAGGTTCTACCTAATATTTTTTGTTCTCCAAAACCACTAGGCATTTTAGGTTGTTTTTTTAAATAATCATCAATTTCTTGAACTAATAAATCAGTATCAATACCACTTTCTTTTAATATTCTTTGAGCTAATCCATCAGGAGAATCATTCAGAAGAGCTAATAATAACATTTCAGCTTCGACATAGGCTGAATCATATTTTTCTCCAATTTTATTTAATGAGCTAATAGCTTCCCAAGCTTTTTCTGTGTAATCATCTGAGTTTATTGTATATTCTTCATCGCTCATAAATAAAGCAAATCTATTTTTGTTTCTAATTTTTTCATAACTATTGTTATTATTATTATTATTATTATCAAAATGAGAACTTTTCATGTGTATACTACTATCGTTAGTTTTTTTTTTTTTTTTATTAATACCACTGGTTATATTATTATCATAATTGACATTATCATTAATTGTATAATTTAATCTGGTATTATTATTATGATATATAATACCATTTGATGAATTTTTATGTTCTTTTATTTGTGATTTATAATCCTTTTTTAATTCTGGAACGAATCTTTCTTCATTCTTTAAATGATTATTTCCAATAAAAAAATATCTCTTCTTATCATATATATCCCAATTCGTATTTTTTATATTAAATATATCTTGTTTATTTAAAAAAATATTTGCTTTTTTACTATATGTTAAGTCCCATATATATATAACACCAATTATTACAAAATAAAAAAAAATACTATTAACCATTTTTATGTACATCTTTTTATATCTATAAATATATATATATATAAATATATATATAAATACCTATGGAGTAACAAAAAAAAAAAAATAAAATGAAATATAAAAATACTTTACATAATCATATAATAAATATAAATAAATATATATATATATATATATATATATATATATATATAATCTATTATGTGCTATATTTATACACATAAATTATAGTTCATTATATTATCCTATCATTATATATCTATCATGGGTTCTTATATATATATATAATATAAACATATCCATATATTTTTCTTCCAAATATTGTTCTTTATTTTAACACTAATTCAAATTAATCTTTTCATTTGTAGTTTTATATATATTTATTTATCCAGCCATCTATCATTATTATTATTAATTTTTTTTTTTTTTTTTTTCTCAAAATTTTATCTTTTTCTCATTTAGTATTAATTCAAATTACAAAATTATATAAGAATATAAAATAAGTTGAATACATAAAAAAAAAAAAAAAATATTATTTATATAAAAAATTAATATTTATTTATAATATTAAGAATATATAAATTTATATTTTTATATATTTTTTTAAAAGAAGAATCCATTTTTAAATAACAGTCATCTTTTATAATGTGTAATATTTAATTAATATATTATATATATATTATATATATGTATATAATATTATATATGTATATAATATATATATATATATATATATATTATTATATATATTATGAATAATATATTTATGGGATTATTTTATTTTATTTCATTTCATTTTATTTTTTCATTATAATGAATAAATATTTATTATTATATATATGTTTCTATATATATTTAATTAATTCCTTTTTTTATATTTCATATATTTTTTTATTATATCCTTAATTCTACACCGATAAATTTTTATGTTATCTTAATCCTTATATATACTTGTTTAAATTTTAAATTTTTTTTTTTTTTTTTTCTTAATAATTTTTCTTTAATATATATAAATATATATATATATATATATATATATTTCTTATAATAACATTTTTTTCTTTTTTTAAATAAAATATTAGCATAATATATTATATGGTATTTTTTTTTATATATACATAATAAAATTTTAAATTTATAAGCATTTATTTTAAGAATATATATATATATAATATATATATGCGTAGTGAATTAAATTTTGTTCTTATACACATGTTTTTAATTTTATAAATAACTTTTTTTGTATTATTCTGATATATATATATATTTATTTATATATTTATATTTTATAAAGAGATAAAATATGTAATAAAAGAGAAAATAATAAAAAAAAAAAAAAAATACACATTTATTAAAATGTTAGAATACATATTTATTAATAAAAATAAAAATGTATCAATCTAAAGAATAATAAAAGAAAAATAATTAGGAAATTAGATCATTCAGATGAAAAATTTTAAATGTCATATTAGTTATACAATTGAATAGTATATAATATAAGCATAAACATAAATATAAATATAAATATAAATAAAATACATGTTGATTTTGTAATACCTCTTAATAATAATACAAAATAAACAAACAAACAAATAAACAAAAGGAAAAGCATCAGAAAAAATTATATATATATATATATTTAAATTTATGTAAACGTTTTTAATTTCTTTTTCAAAATGTCTATAAAGAGCATATGTTATTTAGGAGATAATAATGATATCTTATTTTTTTATTCAATCGAAGAAAATGATGAAATAACATCACGATTTGCTCTTTATTGCACTCTGAATAATATTCAAAAAATAAGTATAAAATGAAATAATAATATATTTTTATAATTATTCTATATATATATATATATATATATATATATATATATATATATATATATTTATTTATTTATTTATATATATGTATACATAATTTTATTTATTTTTATAGTTGAATCAAATGAAAAGAAAAGCAGCGAAAAAAAATATGACCCATATCTTGGATATGTAGGTATCAATCTTTCTCTTTTTAGTTCTTATAAAAATTATGCATATGTAATTAAAATTATTAACCTTAAAATTATATTAACAATTGATGATAGTAAAAATAAGTATACAGATGATATTCTCAAATCGGTAAGGTTTTTTAAAATAATTGTTTATATTAAAATTATATTACCCCATAAAGTATGTCATCATATTGTATATATATATATATATATATATATATATATGTGTGGGTATATATATGTGTATATTTTTTTTTTTTTTTTTTACAAGATTTTTATAAAATTGCATAAAATATATGCAGACACAGTTTGTAACCCCTTCTATACAGATACTTTAGAAACAGATACTTTTTTAAAAAAAATTAGTAATAAAATAATTTATGTTTCTCAAAAAGAAAAATAATAAAATAAAAATATACAAACATATAAATATATATATATATATATATATATATATATATTTTATTTGTAGAAAAATTAATGGAAACGTCATGAATATATAAGCTATTCTATTAAAGAATAATATCATATTAATCTGTTGCATCAATGACACCGTTATCCGATCTGGAAAAAGAAGAAAGATATTTTTTATTTTATACATAATAAAATGAATAAATAAATATATATATATTTTATCAATGTATATAAATATATAAATATATAAATGTTTATTTTTATGTTTATGTTTTGTAATTTTAATTTTTTTTTTTTTTTTTTTTTTTTTTTTTTTTAATTAACAATTGAAAGATGCATTCCACCTCAGGTAGGTTTGGTGCATCATAAACTTTGCAAACTCTTTGGTCTCCTTTGCCTTTTCTTAATGATAATCTTATGGTCGAAGCATGACCAATAACATGCCCACCAACTATAATAAAAAAAAAAAAAAAAAAAAAAAAAAAGAAAAGATATAACACATATATATATACATATATATATATATATATTTATTTATTTATATTTATTTGTGAAAATATTTAATTTTTTATTTAAAAACCTGGTTTCATTGGGTTAGCTATAAAGGTCATGGTTGCTCCTGGATCGGACATAACCTGATTAGTTATTAATATAGCTATATTGAATTGTTCACCTAGTTTTGATAAAATAGACATTGTTTTGTTTAATTTCTGTTGCCTCTCAGATAATTCACCTATTCATATAAAAAATTGAACATGCATATATATATATGTATATATATATGTATATATATATATGTATATATTTATTTATGAGAATAATTTTAGTGACAATTTATTTTGGAACTGACAAAACTTTTAAAACATACCTCTTCCACTGAAATCAACTCGAAAGAGTGAAATAATCGAATCAACTACCAGAAGAGCAAAGGGTTCTTCACACATCTATATGTATAGAGTTAATATATACATATAAAGAATGTTATCTATATAATATATATATATATTATATGTTTTACTTTCGCTGCAGATATGGCTAGTAGTTGATACAAATGTTCATGTGTAAAAGCTCTAGCATATAAAATATTATCTAATACTGCTTCACCATCTAATCCATATCTTTCGGCAATCTTACAAACTTTTTCAGGTCTGAAAGTTCCTTCAGTATCAATATAGCAAACCTTCCAATTATAAAAAGAAAAATATGAATAAATATAAAATATATATATATATATATATATTATATATTATATATTTATATATTATTTATACAAATTTTATTGACACCTTGCCGTTGCCCCCATTAAGACTTTTTGGCAACTGAGCCGTAACAGCTAAGGTATGACATACTTGAGTCTTTCCACATCTGTTTTCTCCAAACAATTCGGTAATACACATACTTTCTATTCCACCTCCTAGTGTTTGATCAAAGATTGTACTTCCTGTTGTTATCTTTAATACTCTACTCCTTTTTTGAACTAATTCATTAGCTGTAATAAAACTCGAACAATTTTCTATCTTTGAAGCAACCTCTAATATTTTATCAACCTTAGCTTCAGATATACCCTTAACGTTACATAATTCTTTTTTTGTTGTCTGAATTAAAGAAAGGATGGTGCAATAACCGCTTCCTTTTAATTTGTTTATGTCTGCAGCGTTTATTCCCAAGTCTTGTAATTTTTCCTATAAAAATAAAATAAAATAACACATATATGGTATGTATCAAAAAAATAATAAATAAATACATACATACATACATATATATATATATATATTCTTATCATACTATTTCTTGAAATGTGTGGTCCTTTATCACTTCTTCCTCTACTTCTGATGTTATAGCTACTTTACTAGTTGATTTACTTGATGGTAATGTTGCCATTTTTATTAAACAAAAAAAAAAAAAAAAAAAAAAAAAAAAAAAAAAAATACAACAGATATGTATATGAACAAAATTAAACAAAAAATAAAATAACAAAAAATTATATTATATAAAATATACAAATGAAAAAAAATATATATATATATAAAATTTTACTTAACATATAATATATATTGTATAATTATTTAATTTTATCATATTTTGTTATGATATGTTTTATTTATTTATTTATTTATTTATTTTTATTTTTTTTTTTTTTTGTTGGATGTTGTACCCTTTTTGTCTGTTTTAATGTGCGATATAGATATTTATGTGTATACATATAACAAAAAAAAAAAAAAAAAAATAATGATTGAGAGATCAATAAAATAATTACAAGATCAAATAAATGCTCATGAAATATATAATCATTTAGACTAAAAAGCGTTGAGGGGAGTAAAAATATTTTATTCATTTGTATAGGTTTTATAAAAATAAAAATAAAAATAAAAATATATATATATATATATATTTTTTTTTTGATTCATTTCATTTTATATGTCTTTCAAAATAGAGCTTATAAGGATACAACTTTTTTAAATGACTTTAATTAATATATGTCTAACATTTGTGTTAATATATTTTATATATATTCCTTATCAATTTTGTAGATTTTTTAAAACAATTAAAATATGACTACAATGTTTTAATATATTACATATAATTATAATTAGCCTTATACATAATGTCTATATCACCCTAAAAGTTATTTAAAATATTCTTATATATAAACAATCTTTATAATTATTTTATATATGAAAATGAATTGAAACAGTTAAATGTGTGTTCTCCTAATGTGGATATTTCTTCATTTTATATAAAAGTGTGTGTGATTAAAAAGAGGGAACAAATTTTTTTTATTTTTTCTAAAGCACAAAAAAAAAAAAAAAAAAAAAAAAAAAGGAAAAATAATATAATATTACATTATATATATATTGAGACAATGAAAATATTTAAGTACCTTATAAGATTATTCAAATTGTAATTAATTAAAACATAAAAAAATTAAATATATATATATATATAATACATATTTGTAAATAATATTATATTATATTATATTTTATTTTATTTTATTGACAAAAAAAAAGAAGGGGAGACATATGGGATCATGTTATAGCAGAAAAAATAAAGTATCAACTATATCATCAGATGAAGAAAACACAATCAAAAAAAAAAAAAAAAATATATATATTTTAAATGGAGCATGTGGGTCAGGAAAAGATACACAATGCAGATTAATAGAAAAAAAATACGATTATAAAATAATTTGTATCAGTGAGTTATTAAAAGAATATCAAGAAGAATATAATAAAGGAAATGTATCAAATGAAGAAGAAAATTATTTTGATGAAATACAAAAGTGTATGAAAGATGGATCTTTAGTAAATGATAAAATTGTTATACATATATTTCTTAAAAAGTTGAATAAATATATAAATGATGATAAATATAATGGTATTATAATAAATGGTTTTCCTAGAAATTATGAACAAGCTTTATTAATTAAACAAAACAATATAAATATAACAAATTTTATAAATATACAAGTAGAAAAAGATACTCTATGGAGAAGAATAAATAATAGAATTATCGATCCAATTACAAATATAAGTTATAATGAAAATATTATACAACTCATTAAAAAAAAAAGAGAAGGACACAAATTATCAGACGAAGAAGAACAACAACTAATCTTAGACAATCAAATATATAATAATATAAGTAATGATATTTTAGAAAGATTAATAAAAAGAGAAGATGATGAAGAACAGGTTTTTAATAAAAGGTTTCAATTATATATAGAAAGTGAAGAAAAAATTAATTCTCTATTTAAAAATATTTATAAAAATGTTGATGGAGAAAAATTGATAAATGACATATTTGATCAAATATGCGTCATAATAGATAACAACCCCAATTAAAAAAAAAAAAAAAAAAATATATATATTAATATATATATATATAAATTATTTAAAAATTTTTTTTTTTTTTTTTTTTTTTTTGACCTGAAATAAATAAATATAAATATATATAAATATATATTATATATATTATATTTCTATTAGTAAAATAATTTTTGTTCTTATTTTTATTTTATTTATTATTTATATTTTTTTTTTATGTAAAAAAAAAAAAAAAAGAAAGGGATTTTGGATGAAAGTGTACAGGTAAGAAAACTTCCTTTATGGTATCAATGTTTGAGGGATAGAAAAAAAAAATAAAATAAAACACACATATATAAATAAATAAATATATATATATTATTTTTTGTTAATAAGATGAAGTGATGAGAAGTATATGCTGTATGATATATTAAATTTGTCATAAATGAATAACTAAAAATATATATATTATATATACATCATATGTAATAAATTTTTTTTTTTTTTTTTTTTCAAAAAGGAGACCCTGTTTATATATACACACATATATATATATATATATATATATATTTATATTTATTTATTTATTTTAAATACACTTCATATGGTACACATTATAATCACATTTACCTATTTTTTTTTTTTTTTTTTTTTTTTTAAACAGTTATTTCTTTATAATATTATTTCTATTTATGCGACCATGTTATTATAAATTAAAATGGACAAGTTAATATCCTTAAAATCGTTTGAAAGATTAAATATATTGGTGGTAGGCTGTGGAGGATTAGGCAATGAAGTAATAAAGAATTTAATTTTTTTAGATGTCAAAAACATATCTATTGTAGATTATGATATAGTTGAAGTTAGTAATTTACAAAGACAATTATTTTTTAGCTATGAAGATATAGGCAAATATAAAGTAGATGTTATAAGTTATAAAATAAAGGAGACGTATATAAATGAGAATATTTGTATAAGAAGTTATAAAAATCATATCGAAGAATTTGATAGTTCATTTTTTGAAGAATTTGATTATATTATTGGTTGCTTAGATAATATAAAGAGTCGCATATATTTAAACAGTATAATATATAATTTAAGGAATGACATTATATATATAGATGGAGGAATAGAAGGTTTTAAAGGGAATGTAAAAATTATTAATAGAAACCAAAATTATGCTTGTATACAATGTAGTATAGAGAATTATACAACTAATACATATCCTATGTGTTCTATAATTAATAAACCTAAAACACCTGAAGAATGTATTTTATATGTATTGAATGTTTCTTTTAAAAAAGAGAAACATGAAGAATTAAATATAAATAATATACAACATATACAATGGATATATGAAGAAGCCAAAAAAAGAGCTGAATATTTTCATATAGAAAATGTAACATACAATTTAACAGAACAAGTTATTACAAATACAATACCTACTACTATAAGTACATTAATGATAATTTCTTCATTAATAATAAATATTTTGTATAAATTAGTTTTATATAAAAATGAAAATTTCTCATATAGTGATATTTTATATGTAGGAGATAATGGTATATATACATATTACTATCACATTTATAAAAATCCAGAGTGTGTTATTTGTAATAAAAAAAAAATAAATCTCACATTAAATAAAAATAATACATTAAATGATTTACTTGAACTTATAAAGAAAACATATCTATGTGAAAAAATTAACATTTCATCAG
The DNA here is from genome assembly GCF_900097015.1 of Plasmodium sp. gorilla clade G2. NCBI lineage: Eukaryota > Apicomplexa > Aconoidasida > Haemosporida > Plasmodiidae > Plasmodium > Plasmodium adleri (nom. inval.). Next base: position 657,339 of record NC_041700.1, read on the forward strand.
ATACTTCTATTTTATATATATCATCAAAATGTCTTAGCAATATGTATAATCACAACTTACAATTGACACTTTCTCAATTAATACATATGGGACAAATAAAAGAAAATGGATATTTAAATATTCAAACTGATAAAAATAATTATATACTATTTTTTAATTTGTTATGAATGTGTATATGTATATATCCTATTTGATTATTTTAAAACTATATCACTATAAGGAGGTACCCACATAAATATATATATATATATATATATATATATAAATTTATGTATGTATTTATATATATATATATATATATTTATTTTTTTTTTTTGGTAATTCTATTTTTTTGTACAACTTTATATTCCTATCCTAATTATTATATTCCATATAAAATATTTAATTAAAAAAAAATATATAATAAAAGTAATTTTTTTAAATCAACATTTGTTAATTGTTCTACATTATAAAATGTATTATGTTTTATTTTATTTATTTTATTTTTTATTTTTTTTTGTTTAAACTATATATTTCAAAATTTATGAACGGGTCATAATTTTTCTACACAGAAAAAAAAAAAAAAAAAAAAAAAAAAAAAAAAAAAAGTCAAAATGGCTAGTTGAAATTAAAAAGGAAAAAAGGGAACAACGAAAAATTTACATTAATATATATATATATATATATATATATATATGTATTTATTTATTTATTTATTTATTTATTTATATGTATTTTTCTTTTTTGTTTTATCCTTTTAATATATATTATTAAAAAACTTGATGATAAAGAAACCTTTTGTTCATTTCTTTTTGTTAAAATGCATTACCGTGATACTTTTCTTATTTATTATTTTCGTTGACGCGTTTAAAGAAAAGAAGAGAAATAAACCGAAACGTTTTCCTTTTTTTATGCCGTTGAATATTATGAAATGTAGAAAAAAAATGTATCTAATACGGAGTAAAATAGGGCATGGAAGAAAAATATTGGAGAAGAAGGAAAGGATTTTCAGTTTAAATATGGAGGAAGAATCATTTATTGATAAGAATGAACAAAATAAAGAATGTAGTAATAAAAATATGGATATAAATACCATTCATAATTTTCATATGAACAATAATTTTGTATCCAATGAAAAAAAAAATATATATATATGTGATAATATCCCAACTCATTACAATGAATCGAACAACAATATGATTAATACTTTTACAAATTATGATGATATAAAAAAAGAATATCTTTTAAAAATTATGAGTAATAAAGAAACGATATATGCCAATAGTTCGGGTAACGTGAGAAGTGCTATAAGTGTGATAAGAATATCTGGTGCGTTGAGTAAAATGATATTGGAAATATTGTTACACAATGGAAAAGATAATAACAATAATAATAGTAATAATAGTAATAGTAGTAATAATATTAATAATAATAGTAGTAATGTCACTTATAATAATATTACTTGTAATACATATCGAGAAAAACAATATTTAAAAAAAAATAATATTAATGATATATGTAACTTAAAAGGAATCACAAATAATATATGCCAATCATATAATATACCATGTGGGGGGAAAAAACAAGGTGATTATAATTTATGTGATATAATACATATGAGAAAAAATATGGAAGCAAGAAAATTATATATAGGAAAATTATATGATAAAAATAATGATATTATTGATATAGTTATGTATAGTTATTTTAAAGAACCAAAATCATATACAGGTGAAGAAATGATAGAAATTTATTGTCATGGAAATATGTTGATCGTAAAAGAAATAATGAGTGCTATAAATAATATGAATGAATTATTTTATAAAATATTAATTGAAGAAAGACAAAATAATATATATTATAATAATAATAGTATAATATATGATACTAATGGTGGTCATAATAATAATATTATAAACGATCCTATATTTTATGAAAAAATTAATGAGTGTCATAATAACTTTATAAAAATAAGAGAAAGCTATAAAGGGGAATTTACTAGAAGAGCATTTGAAAATAAAAAAATGAGTTTGCTACAAATTGAAGGATTAAAAGAATTATTATTCTGCAAACAAAAAATACAAAAACAAATTGCATTGAATTATATGAATGGATATGCAAAAAATATTTATTTAAAATTAAAAAACTTATTAAAAGAATTATTAGTATATACTGAATTAAAAATAGATTTTGAAGAAGAACATATAACATCACCAAAAGAAAAAGAAGAAATACAAAATATGCTTTTAAAAAAAATAAGAGAAGGTATTAATCATATTAATTATATTTTAAAAAAAAGTAATGTTGAAGATATATCTAATTCTTCTGATATTTTATTATTTGGAAATGTAAATTCTGGAAAAAGCACACTAATGAATAATATATGTAATAATGATATATCTATAGTAACAAATATTAAAGGATCAACTATAGATATAATACAAAAAAATATTCAAATTTTTAATAACTCTTATAATTTATGTGACTCAGCCGGAGTTATAAAAAGTGAAAAAATGAAATATGCTAATCAAAAAACAAGCAAAAAAAAAAATATACATAAAACACTTGAATCTATGGGTATCAAAAAAACACTATCCTTTTTAAAAAATAATTGCATATCTGCATTTGTATTATTAAATATTAAAAACTACAAGAAGGAACTAATAAATATAATAACAATTTTGAATCATCATTTTAAAGTAAAGGAAAGAAAAAACATCAATGCGATACAAAATAAAACAAAAAAAATGAAGATTCCTTATTTCATTTTTTGTGTAAATAAATGTGATTTGGTAAGTACATGTGAATTCTCAAAAATAAAAAAAAAAATAAAAAATAAAATAAAAAAATATTTACTAGCCAATTTAAGTCCACACATATTAAAACGTTGTAGCAAAAAAATCTTTTTTATATCATCCAAAAATGGATATAATATTGACACATTACTAAAATATTTAAATGAAAAAATGATTAAGGAAAGAAAAATATTTGATCAAAAAATTTCAGAAGGAAACAATATAATGTTCTTACCATTTGAAAGACATAAATTATATTTAAAAAAAGCTATCAACCATTTATTGTTTATAGAAAAAAATATACATAATATGACCTTTGATATAATATCTGAAGAAATTAAACTAGCTGTCAATTCTTTAAATAGTATTATAGGTACAATTAAAAATGAGCAAATATTAAATAAAATTTTGGATAGTTTTTGTATAGGAAAGTGATTAAAAGGGGGGGTATATATAAAAAAAAAAATAAATAATAATAAACATATACATATATTTATTAATTGAAATATAGAGCTAAATAAACAACAAAAAAAATAAATAAATAAATAATAAATAAATAATGAAATATATAAAAGTATAAACAAATTTATATATTATATAAGTAAAAAACTAAATGATTATAAAAAATAAAAATGACTCTTAAAATTTTAGAGACTTTTTTCTTTTTACAATCCCCAAAAAAAAAAAAAAAAAAAAAAAAAAAATATACATATATATATATAAATGTATGTATATATTTGTGCATATTATATTTTTTTTTGTGTACGCATAAATATATATACATACATATAGAGATATATTTATAATATATCTTTTTTTTTGTGTGTGTGTTTGCACGTTTTATAAGTAATATAATTATACTTGTATTAGATGAACAAGTATAAGACAAAAAAAAAAAAAAAAAAAAAAAAAATCACAAAATGAATAAATATATATAAATATAAATATATATATATTTATTTATATTTATGTTTATATTTATATTTATGTTTATGTTTATGTTTATATTTCTTTCTTTATCATTTTTGAAATTATTTTGGCTTAAAAAGGTCGTGCAATATGCACTTTAATTTTATGACATAATAATAATAAAAATAATATTTATAAGAATAAAATAAAAACATATCAACTAGAGTTAAATGTATTTTTTCCTTGAATGAATATTTATATATTACATTATGTATATGATTTAAATTATCTTGCATAGATTGTGATTTATTATTATCTGTTTTTGTATTCATGTGTTTAAAAATATTGAGAAGAAATGGATATGTAAATTTAGCGTGCATTTCTTGAACATTTTGAATTTTATATGTAGGAATACGTAGAATCGTTTTATCAAAAAAGATATGTGAAGAATTTAATAAAGATTTTAATGTGTCTGTTATAATATTTAATTGTAATGTTTTATTTTGATTTTGATTAAAATTTAAATTCTTTTGATATTCATATGATTTTATAGATATAGAATTATTATTGATGAAATTATTTGTTTGATTGTTTTCATAATTTTGAAAAATATGAAGAATAAATTTTATTTCATTTTTTAATTTCTGATTAAAATGTTGACAAATATTACACATGCTCTGATCATTACAAGTATGATTAATAGGATATTTTAATGGAATAAAAATATTTTCATCTATACTATTTTTTTCTTTCATTGTTATATTATCTATATATTTAATATTATCTTTATTTAATTTCTCGTCTATATATTTAATATTCATTTTGGTTTTTCCTTCTTCAGAAGCAACCAAAGACATATAACCACCACTCTGATCATTATGGTTATTAATATGATTACATTTGACATTTTTAATATCATCACATTTGACATTTTTAATATGATTACATTTGACCTTTTTAATATCATCACATTTGACATTTTTAATATCATCACATTTGACATTTTTAATATCATCACATTTGACATTTTTAATATCATGACATTTGACATTTTTAATATCATGACATTTGACCTTTTTAATATCATCACATTTAATGTTATCCATTTCATCACATGTGTCATTGTTGATTCCATCACATCTATCATTTTTAATATTTTTATTATCATTTGCTGAGAAGTTTTTATTGATGAGCGATAAATGATCAGAACTATTATAATTTCCATTCATATTAACATTGTTATCAATTTCACAACTGATAGTGTTTACGTTTTTATTATTGACATTAAATTCTTTTTTAATAATTTTTTCTACACCTCTACTATCTTTTAAAACAATTTTGAAGTCTTCATTATTCATCCATTTTGGGGATAAAGCTAATTTGAAAATTTTCCAGACATGTTCAGACAATTGTATTTGGAATTCTTGATTTGATATTATAGAATTTAAAAATAATTTTGTCATTTCATGTGTATTTTTATTCTGTAAAGTATTTAAGAGTATATATTGTAAATATCCAATGGAATGATTTATCATTTCATCATTTTTAAATAATTCTTTATATATAATATTTCTCATATTTTGTGTAACTTCTTCTGAATTAAATAAATCATTTAACCATTTTTTTGATATAGAAATTGATACTGGTAGATGTATAGCTTCTGCTAATAGAAATGCTACTTTTTTTTGTACTTCTTTATTATTACATAAATATATAGAAATATCTTGAAATACATTTCTTAATTTATTTTTTACTTGTTCTGTTTCTAAAATATCTATAAATACATTTTCCATATCTTTTCTTGAATTTTTTAAAACATCAATAAAAAAAGCTGAAGTAATCATTTTATTTTTCTCTTGCATAACTACATTATATATTAAACTATTAATAATTTCTTTTAAATTATTTTCAATTTCTTTTGAATTCTTTATATCTTCTAATACCTTCTCAATTTTATTTATAATATATTTATTTATTATATCACCAGTAAAAACAAATAAACCACATAATATTAATATTACAACTAAACTATTCATAATAAACATATATTTATAAAAATTAATACTCTTTTCATATTTATGTAATATCTCATATATCTCATATATTTTATTATTACTATCATTCTTATTTAAATTACTATAAATATTATCATTATTATGATGATCATCATGATCATATATTTTATTCATTTTTATATTATTACTATCATTCTTATTTAAATTACTATAAATATTATTATTATTATGATGATCATCATGATCATACATTTTATTCATTTTTATATTATTACTATCATTCTTATCTTCTTTAACTTTTCTATTATCTTGTATTACATTCTCTCCTTTTAAAAATATTTTATTCAACGTATGAAAATTTTTTCTTATTCTTTCATTTTTATAACATTTCTTCATATCAATACTGATATTATTTCTATACATTATATTATTATTAAATATATATACAATATTTTTCATATCACAATTATATTTATATACATATTTTATTTTATTATTATTACATTCTTTTGATATATTATTAAATACAATATATTTATTATTCCTTTCATTTATTTTTTTCATAAAATTCTCATCTACTGACACCTCATCATTTGATAAACCTAAGAGTAAGTTTTTAACATAATTACTTAAATGGATAATATTTAAATTTGATTTATTATTTTTATATATATCTAATGTTTTCAAACATCTTCTTTTTAATTCATTATTCCTTACATAATGTTTTATTATATCTCCCGATATGTTTTTTATAACCATCTTTTTTTTTTTTCTTTTTTTTTTTTTAAAAAAAAAAACCTTTAAAAAACATACATCCACAATATGAATATATATAAATATATATGAATGTATATATTTTACATATGTGTCTATATATATATATATTATATTCTGATCGTTTTTTTCTTTTTATAATATATATTATTTATATATTTATTTATTTGTTTCAGTTCTTCATAAGATGAAGACTAATATATCAATATTTTTATTTCTTCATTTGTCATATTTAAAAAATATATAAATAAAACATTATTTTTTAATTCTCATTATTTTTATGCATTTTATAATAAAACATGTCATATAAAATATACATATATATATATATATATATATATATATATATATATTATGGCCACATTATAATTATTAAACTTTTATATTACATGGGTTGCAATTATAAATTAAATATATTAATAATATAATATTATATTATATCAGTTTTTTTATTATACTTTTATATTATCACAAAAAAAAAAAAAAAAAAAATATATATATATATATATATATATATAATATTATATATATATGCCACTTTACTGCTTTTTTATTTTTCGAATTATTATTCCCATAATTTTTTAAAAAGAAAAAAAAATTTTAACTATATAAGAATTATAAAATTAACATAAAAAAAATAAATCACGTTATATTAAAATATATATATATATATATATATATATATTATATACATGTATATGTATATATGAAAAAATTTAATTCCTATATATTTATTAATATTTATAATTTTTTTATATATTTATGCTATTTAAATAATTCATTATATTTACATGTTCATAAAATTTAAAAAAATATATATATTTTTTATCATATATTTTGAATGGTAAAATATATGTTATATATTTTATATTTTGTTTTATTTTATTTTTTTTTTTTTTTTTTGGTTTCTTTTAATTTATATTTATAAATGTTCTACATGAAATACGTAGAAATTTATTTATATATTATATATATGAAAAATAGTGCCACTTGATAATTTGTTATGAAATAAAAAATATATATATTATTTTTAATTATGAAAAAATATTATATATTTTTTTCTTTATATTTTAATCTATTTTTATAACACTTAAAAAAAACAAAAATATAATTCGCATTATATAAACATATTAAAAAATAACACATAATCATAATAATTGGATTATATATATATATATATATATATTTGATATATGTCTTTAAAGTATATTTTTGTTTTAAATTATAAGTATATAGTATATTTTCTATTTACATAAGCTTCATGAAGTATAGTTATAAAGATAAACACACATAAATGATTATATGTAGATAATATATATATAGTATCTTTTAAAAAAAAAAAAAAAAAAAAAGAATAACATAACATCATCATTTATTTTTATAAGAGATATATATATATATATATATATTTATTTATTTCCATATCGTTTATATTATTATATATTTCAAAAAACTTATTTCATATTCATAACTCTGAACCCCTACATAATTTATGTCTAAAGAAAAATATAATTTTTATTAACTATTCAAAGAAATAACAGGAAATTATATTATTAAAAAGTCTATATACATACATTTCATAAGACCGAAAAAAAAAAAAAAAAAAAAAAAAAAAAGCCTCTTAAAAAAAAGAAAAAATTGCCATTCCTTTTTTTAAATATTATTTATCATAATAAATGATCTTACATTTAACATTATTATTAAGTAATAATATTTATTTTTATAATTTTTTTTTAAATTTTTAATATTTTAGTTCTTATAAATATTTTAATATATATATATATATAGATTTATATATACATATATATACTTGTTAATATACAAAAATTTATATGATAAATATAATAATTCATTTAATGAAATTATTATATTGAAAAGAAAAAATAAAAAAATATATCAAAAAAAATATTAAAATATTAATATATTAAAATAAAAAAGTAGAATTAAAAAATAACAGTTATTTAACACTGTTATAAAAAAAAAAAAAAAAAAATGGGTACATAATTTTAATAAGAAAAATTTTATTCTTATTATTCATACACCACATCGGTAAATGTACATATAAAAAAAAATAAATTATAATAAAATATAATAAAATAAATAATAGTAATAGTATATATATATATATATATTATATAACAAACATTCCAAACATTAAAATGAAAAAGTGTCTCAAAATTTTCTGTATTTAATTATTCTTGTTTTATATATATTTCAAATATATATATCATAAAATAATATACATACATATATATATAAATATATATATTCTCATAAACTGATCATAACATTTAAAATTATAATATTAATTAACACATCTAATAATAATAATGTATCATAAAAATGTGATATATATAAAGACAGAAATAAAGAAAGAAAAGATATGTTAATTATGAAAATATATATACATAATTATATATAATCCAAAAAAATAAAAATGTAACAACATACATATTATTATATAACAATATTAATTCATATTACTATTCTTGATTAACAAAAACTTATATATGAATTAAAAAAAATATGATCTTTATAAAATCATCAAGATAAAAAAAAAAAAAAAAAAAAAAAAAAACAATATATACATATATATATATATATAAATAATGTATACATATTCTATAAACTTTTTAATTACTTTATATTATTGTTATTTAAAACATATATATGATCAATTAAAATATTTATTTATATATATACAAAAATATATATTACATTTCATATTAATACATATTTCATTTCTAATATATAAAATATATATATATATATGGAAACAATAAAATGGATCACTACAAAAATATATAATTTAATTATATATATATATATATATGCATGCATATACTTATGTTAATGTAAATATATATATATATATATATTTTTTTTTTTTTTTTTTTTTTTTTTTTTTTTTCCCTCATATATATATCATTGTTCAGGTAAAACATATGTTTATATGTTTATATGTTATATTTTTATTTTTATTTTTATTTTATTTTATTTTTTTTTTTTGCCATCTAATAATTTTGATTATAATAATCATTCTGATTATTTGATGAATCCATATTGCGATTATTCATATCATACATCATATTTCCATTTGCTACGTTGTACTGATAACTACTATTGTCATATCCATTATTCATATAGTAATAATTATTACTAGCTGTTCCATTATTATTGTATGAACAAGTCAGGTCGTTTTTATATTGATTACTAGCCAAATCACAATTAAACACAGTAAGATTATTATTATTATTATTTAAATTTGAATAATTATTTAAATTATTAGCTTGTTGTGTAACGGCATTATTTGTAGTACCTTCAGGACCATTTATATTTTGTAAAGAAGTATTAAATGAACTATTATTATTTTTAGACATATTTTTTATATTCTCTGTAGGATTTATATAATTATTTAAATAATTATTATTATTATTATTATATAAATTATTATTATTGTAATTTTCCATTACGTTTGCACCTACCATATTATTGTTATTATCACCGTTTTCATTAGGATTCAGAATATTTAATGTAGTATTATAATTTTGGTACATGTAACTTTTATCATTATTCTGTATACCATAAGGATTGTTAGATGTGTAAGTACCATTATAATCATTCATGTGATTATAAATAATTTTATCTTGTAAACTGTCTCTACTGATAAGACTTTTATTCTTATTATTACTATTACTATTACTGTTACTACTACTACTATTATTATTATTATTGTTGCTGTTATTGATGTTGTTATTATTTGTGTCCATATTATTGAGATCATTTCCATCTTCATAATGATTTTTATTATAGTTCATCAAAGAATTTGCCGTATTATAACGTGAATCCATCGTACCCCCGGAAACACCACAAGAGTTATTACTATTATTATTATTATTGTTGTTGCTATAATTTAATTTTGAAACATTCATATCATGGTTTATTACTGAATCACACTTATTTAAAGTAGCTGAACTATTACTATTGTTCACCATATTTTGTACATTGGTTTTATATATAGAGCCATTAGAAGAATTATTAGTTTTATCATATGAATCATTATCTATTATGTTGGTAGCAGTATCAGATACATTATTTCTATTCATATTATTATTATTATTGCTATTATTTTTCATACCATTTTGTTGTAAATGATCATCTCTTCTAGACACAGAATTGCTACTACTATTATTATTATTATTATTGTTGTTACCATTTATATTTTCCATGTTTCCATTCATACAAGTGTCATATTTATTTGATTTCATATATTTATTATACATCTGTGAAGAATACATGTATGGAGAATTATTAAATGAATCTACGACGTGATTATCATAATCAACACCTACATGATGAGAAATGTTATTATTCATATCATCAACATTTGGATCATTATAGCTACTTAAAAATTTCCTTTTCTTATCACTACTTTTAATATTATCATCATTTAAATATACACTACTATTATTATTATTATTATTATTATTAATAGTATTATTATCATCTGTCATGCTTAAATAATTAGATAACATATTATTATTATTAGTAGTATCTTTTACATCGACATATTGTTTCATTTCATTATAAGCAGCTGTAGAAGAACATTTATTATTATATTCATTGATACTTCTTCTTTCTTTCGAATTGATATCATCTATAATAATATTATTTTCTTCATATTTTCCATTAATATCTCTCAATTTATCTGTGTCTTCATTTTGTCCATCAAGATTATCAATATCTTTAAATTCGTCATTTAAATGATCATTATTAGAATCAAAATTATTATTGATTTTTTTATATTTCCTTTTAGTAAAATCTTCTGAACCACTACGATTCCTAGAATGATCCATTTGATTGTTATTATTAAAATCTAATTGGATATTATTTTTGTTATAATCCTTATCATCCATATGTGTATTATTATTGTTATCATCAATTTTGGTTTCATTTGACATATGTTTTAATAATGTTTCTGAGTTTTCTTTTAATATATTTTCATGTGCATTTGTTATAAAAACTTTATGATGTTGTGATACCATATTATTATCATCATTATTATAATTCATTTCATCTTTTATTAAAGAATTATTATCTAATAAATGATGTGCAGAAATTCCAACTTTGTTATTGCTCATATCGTTTAATTCATCAACATTGTTGTTATTTATAATATTCATATTGTTATATAATAATCCACTTGATGACAAGGTATTACTACTACTACTACTACTATTATTATTATTATTATTATTATGATTATTATTATGATTAATATTATTGTTGTTGTTACTTCCTATTGAACCTGTATACATATTACCAGTGTTCATATTATTTTCCTCCTTCATATCATTAATCATATTATAATTCATCATACTAGAATTATTTGACAAACTTGCTAAGGATGAATTTTTTAAAATGGTGTTATTATGATATGCGTTTTGGCTAGTCTTATTATTATAATAAGTATTACTTCCTTTTTTATTATTTAAATTATTTGAACTTGACCTTAAATTTTTGACCATTTTATATTCATTCAATATACCTTTAGGTGCATTTGTTTTTATTTTATCATAATTAGGATAATAAATTAAACCGCTACTATTACTACTACTACTATTATTATTATTACTACTACTACTATTGATATTATTATTATTATTATTATTGTTGTTGTTGTTATCTGGTATTATTCCATTTTGATAGGAATTAAAATTCTTCGATTCATACGATCTTACATTATAATTCATATTATTTGTCGAACTTCCTTGAGACATCACAGATCCGTTTGCACAACTTAATGGTGTCACTACATTTGCATTATTCAGTCCATAATCACTATTATTATTATTATTGATATTATTATTATTATTATTGTTGTTGTTTGTCATATCATTCATATTATTATAATTGGGATATATATTATTATTCACAAATTTGGAACTAGCTAGCTGTTGTTTATTATCAATAGAATAACAATTGTTCTTATTTAAATCTATATTTGAATTATTATAAAAATTATTTCTTAAATCCTTTCCATTATTATTAGATGCTATATTCTTATTATAATAAATACTATTGTTCATATTCACGTTAGTAAGAACATCCTTAACATTAGTATTATTGTTTATGTTGTCATTAGCAGAATTTTTTTTAGTATTATTAAATTCTACATTGCTATCATTAATATTGATATTATTGTTTGTAGGTATATTCATATAACCATAGTTTGACATATAATTATTATAAGTGTATGCACCACTGGTCGTATTACTACTACTATTACTATTATTATTACTATTATTATTATTATTACTATTATTATTACTATTGTTAGTTGTAGTAGTATTATTATTGCTGTACATATGGTTGAGAACAAAATTTTGATCCTGAGTATTTAACATAAGATTTCTTATTACACTTTTTTTATTAGACATATTCATAGTAGTATCTTGATTACTATTAGATGAAGCATATAGAGCACTATACTTTGGAGTGTTCTTTATAGATGAACGTAATAACATATTTTCAGAATTATTATTACTACTCATATTACTATTCAATGTATTATTTACACTATTACTTCTATTGTTATACCAGATATTTCTTTTAAGACTCATTTTAGATGAATCAGTAGTAGAATTTGAAGTAGTGCTAAGTTTAGATAAATTATATAACGTTTTACTATTCATGGTTATATCCATATTGTTATTTGCTAGATTAACAATACTACCATTATTATTATTCATATTATTCATATTGTTTATATTATTGATATTATTCATATTATTCATATTATTCATATTATTCATATTGTTTATATTATTCATATTATTCATATCATTCATATGATTTATATGATTCATATTATTATTACCATTTGATAGATTCATCATATTACAGGAAGAAACGTCCGGGATAATCTTCATAGCCTTATTAAAATGATGCATGTAGGGGGGTAGGATTTTCATTTTCATATCATTTCCATAATTATTATTTGAATTTAAATATAAAGGATGATTTTTATTATTCATATAATTATTCATAAAATATGGATTATAATTATGATTACTATTATTATTATTATTGTTGTTATTATTACTGTTAATATTATGATTACTATTATTATTAGGATCACTACTACTATTATTATTATTATTATTGTTATTATTATTATTATTATTATTCACACAACTATTCATATCATTATAATTCATATTAATAAATGCATAATTACCATTATTAAATGAATTAAAATTATTCAATCCTGCATTCATATTATGATAATTAAAATTCATCTTATTAAAAGGATGAGGTGCATTCACAACATTAGGATTATTCAAGAGAACACCATTTAAGATATTACTATTATTTGTAAAAAATTTATCATTGCCTAAACTACTAATGATTTGATTTTTGTTTTTTTTATTATTTAAAAACATTCCTTCAACAGAATGAGGACTGTATGGACAATGTTCTTCGTGATTCATACCAGATAATTCTAACCACACTTTATCAGTTTCATTATCTTTTATAATTCTTAATCTACTATTACATTGAGCATTTAAAATACAAACAAAATTTCTTACATATCGTTTGCCTGTTACACTACTATTTAAATATTTATAACCCATAGCTGTAGCACGATCTTTTCCTTCTTGTATATTTCCACATACATCTAGATACTCCCATTTAAATCGATTCCCTGTATTTTTCTTTTTCTCATCAATAAAATCATTGAAATTAATACAAAGAGGTCCTTTTCCTTTTATTTCTATATTATTATTATTAATAATATCTACGATAACTAAAACAGATCCTTGACATGTATCATGTTCTTTACAAACAAAATGATAAGTTAATTGTATATCTGTTACATTAATCATTTCTAAATCTAAACCTACCTTTTTACATTTTTTTATTCCTTTTAATTCATTAGAGCATACCATAAAGAAATCAGATATATTACCATCCTTATCCTTTTCAAAACGATATTTAGGTTTTCTTCTTTTTCTGTTATCTCTTTTGAATCCTTTAGGATTATTTTCTTCTTTTCTTGCTTTTAACAAATCTACTTGTTTCTTTATTTTTGAAAGACTATCAAACATATTTGACACAGGAGGTATTTTCTTTTCTTCCTTCTTAATAACTACTGTTCTTTCTTTTATATCATAATTTTTGTGTAATAAATCTTCTGAATTTTCATTATATGTGTTGTTCATATCATCATAAGGTTCATTGATACTTTCAAAGATTTCTTCGTTATTTTTTTCACAACATTCTTCATTTGAAATATTTTTTGTTTCATTGTTAAGAGTATTTATATTGACTATATCGTTATTATTAATATAGGATGAATTATTAATTGTATCTAGATTATTATAGGTAAAATTTTGATTTGTATTAATATTATTATGATTATATACATCAGTGTTCATGTCATTATTATTATATATGATGGGAAGACTTTCTTCTCCGTCAGCCTGCTCAATAACACTAACACTAATACCATCATCATCATTATTATTATTATTATTATTATTGTCATCATTGTGATCATTCTTTAATTTGTAATTCTCCTTTTGATCATCATATAAATTTGAACCTTTCTCATTGTCATTTTCTTCTACATGTTCTTCATTGACATCCACTACACTGTTAACATTATAATTTTTATTACTCTCTATCTCATATACTATATCATTATATTGTAAATCTTCTACTATCGTAGCTGTAGTAGCTAATTCATCTTTTATATTGGTCCTGTTGTTAGTTTCACTTTTTTCCTTATCATCAAAAGTAGAATTTAAATTATTAGACAAATTATCATCTATGATTATAATATTTTTATTTTCATTATGATATTCATCATCCTCTACCTCACTAACATCATTATTTGCATCTTTATATTCATTCGAGCTTACTTCTGCATGTAAATAGTTTTCGTCTTGAGATTTAAATTCATACATTCCATCGTCTTTATTGATAGAATCCTTGTTTATGAATGTGTAATAAGAGGCATCCGAAGAAAAAAAGGCATTATTATTATTATTATTATTATAATTATTATAATTGTTGTTATTTATATTATTTATATTATTTATATTATCATCATTATTATTATTACCATTTATACTATTCGTTTCATTATTCCTATTGGCATATAAATCTTCGTTTTCATCATTATTTATAATTTCATTATTGCTATGACTAGAAGTATTCTTAATTTTATTTTCCTCAAGATGGAGTTCCATTTCTTTGTAACAATATATATGGGATATAAGTGTACATATAAAATATATATATATATATATAAATATATGTGTAAATATATATATATAAATATATGTGTATATATATATATAATTTTTTTTTTTTTTTTTTTTATATTTTTTTATATTTTTTTATACTTTTTTATATTTTTTATATTTTTTTTTAATTTTTTTTTTGATAGAACATACACAATACAACTGTTGAAAGAAAAAGAAAAAAAAATAAATAGAATATATTCATATGACTAACACATACTATTAAACATTATATTAACAAAATTATTTTGTAGGACATAAATATATATATATATATATGAGAAAACATTAAAATATATTTTTATTTATATATATTATTTTAATTGTACATAAAAAATAGAAATCTGATGAGGAAAAAACCAAAAAAAAAAAAAAAAATAAAATAAAATAAAATAAAATAAAATAAATTACAATATAATATAAAAATGAAAATAACTATATGAATAAATAAATATATAAATATATACACCTTTAATAACAATTAAAACATATGATTTATATATGGGTTCATATATATGTTATATTATAGAATATATACATAATATATACATACATATATATATATATATATATAATACATATAATTAAGAAAAATTGCTTAATTAAAAATATGTTTTAATTAATAACATAAATAAATATAAATATAAATATATATTAATAATTCAAAAAAGAAAAAAAAAAAAAAAAAAAAATGTAGATATATAGTTATTCATATATATATATAATATATATATGTTAACGGAGAAATTTCAATGTTAGGTATATGAGAAAAAAAAAAAAAAAAAAAAAAAATTTTAAGTCATATAAATAATATCATATACCTAATTGTATATATTATTAACAAGACAGATAAATATATTGGTGTACACTTTAAAACATGAAAAAAGAAAAAAAAAAAAAAAAAAAAGTTCTAATGATAAAAATATTAAAATATATTATACTACATATAAAAGTATACACATAAATATAAATATAAATATATATATATATATATATAAACTTTTTAAACAACAATCCTTAATCATATAAAATTCACAATATATATATTTATATATATGATGAAACAATACTTTAAAAATAAAACAAAGCACTGAATTTAAAAGAATTATAATAAATCTATATATGTGACAATGAGTTTTATAAAAATGTATCATGAAATATGTATTTATATATATATATATATATGGAGAGATAGTAAATTTTTCAATGTAAAAAATAGGAATATAACAATAAACATAAATAAAAAAAAAGCATCTAAACAAATTATAACCATAAAAGTACCATATTAAAAACAAAAAAATAATAATAATAATAAAATAATATATAAGCAAAAAATTATATAATACATATATATATATATATATATATATATATATATGTTGTTTTTATAAATTTACTTATACACTATAGAATAATATTATATTTTTTTTTAATTTCAACTCACACATAAATATATTTAAAATATAAACTATCAACCATATATTTTTCAACACACACATATATAAAAATATATATATCTAATATATTTATATCTATGTATGATGTATACCTTTTAAAACATATACATCTCAAAATTATTATTTGTATTCATATAATAGAAAAGGATTGTTTTTCATATTGTGTAATATAATAAAGGTGTACATATAATATATAATTAAAGCATACATATAAAACATAATGATAAAAATTTACAAGTTTATTTATATAATATATACATATATATATATAAATATAATATATATATGACAATATTCAAATAAACAAAAAAAAAATTAAAAAAAAAAAAAATTTTAACATTTCAACAATGTATATTATATGTATAAAAATAAATATATATATATATATATATTTTATATAAAACTTTTAAAAATTATAAATATATCAAAATGTGTAAAATAAAAAAAATAAAGAATAATAAAAATATATATATATATATATATATATATATAATATACATATTTATAATATTATTATTTTTATTTTTTTTTTTCACGTTTCCAAATATATATATATAAAGAAATATGTGTAGATCAAAACTTTTTTACAAATAAAACACAAATATATATGGGGTCAAAATTATAAAAAAAATATTTACATATATGTATATATATATATATTTATTTATAAGGAAGCCTTTCTTATATAAACTGAATATATTTTTTTCTTTCTATTTCTATATATATATATATATATATAACATATGTATGTACTTATAGATATATATATATTTTGTGGTTACATTTTTTATAAACAGATGTACATATAAATATACATACATTATAACTAATTATATATATATATATATTTAAACACATATATATTATAAAAATATATATATATATATATTATTGTTATTATTTTACAAATATATATTTATATTATATATATAAAATCCTTTTATATTTTCAACTTTCAAATTACTTTTAATCAAACATTCAAATATCAAATTTTACATGTTTCCATTTTTTTTTTTTTTTTTTTTTTTTTCATATTTTTTCAAAAAATTCATATAAACTTAGATTAAATAAAATGTGAAAAAAAAAAAGCAAATAAATAAATATACTATAATGTTTTTAGTATATGATATAATATTTTACAAGAAAAGAAAAAAAAAAAATAAAAATAAACTTAAAAAAAAATATATATATATATATAAGGTGCTGGCTTATTACATTATATATATATATGTTGATGTATATATAAAATATATAATTTATATAATCATAAAAATGTAAAGGGGTTCATATTATACATTTTTTATAAAATAAATAATTATATCTATATATACATATAATATATATGTAAATAAGAAATTATTTATTAGTTATATATATATATATGTAAATAATTATTATTTATACATATATGCATATATACATATTAATATAATATAATATTACATTATATCTGTAATTTTTTCTGATATATATATATATATTTAGTCATTTGAATTTTTTCCTAACATTGAGAAATGGAATATGAATAAATATATTATATATATATATCAATATATTAATATATTAATATAAGGAATTAATAAGAAAAAATGTGTGGAGAAATTATATATATAAAATATACATTTAAAAAAAAAAAAAAAAATTATATATATATATATATATATAATATATTATAAATACATATATATATATAATTTTTAAAAAAAATGAGTTTTTTTTTCAATTTTTTTTTGTAATGTTGTAAATTAAGAAAATAAAATTCGACTCAATGTTCCTATTTTATATATATATATATCTATATGTATATATATATATATAATATATATATATAAATGAAAATATTGGAAATTATGAAAAATAAGATTGGGGGGAAAATAGAGATATCGAAATGAAAAATTGTAAATTTATTGGAAACTTATATAATATAAAAAATAATCATCAACCTGATTAAAAAAATCAAAAATAAATAATTTCATCTCAAGAAATAATGAATATACCTATTATATCACTTTATATTTTTTTAAAACCTTTTTACTAGGATTCTTTTAGTAATAAAAAAAAAAATATATATATATATATAATATATATATATAATATAATATGATATTTTATAAGTTTCTTTTTTTTTTTTTTTTTTTTTTTTTTTCTCATTAATCAGATAATATAATATTATATTATATGATAATTTTTTATATTTACATTTTAACATCATATATATTATTATTTTATATATATATGTATAAATAATTTTATACCTTGTCGATGATCCTATGAAAAATAAAATTCATTGACATGTTCATCAAAAAAAAAAAAAAAAAAAAATTCAATTTACCTATATAATATTATAATATTATTATATATTCATTTTTTATATTTTTTTGATATAGTTAAAAAAAAAAAAAAAAAAAAATTATTCCCCTTATTCAACTTTATGAATATCCAATAATATAAAAAAATGCTATAAATATATATAATATATATATATATATATATATAATATATTTATAATTTTTATTTTTTTATTATTCATAATAATTTCTAAAATAATCATCACCAAAAATTCTTACTCCAATATTATTTGCATACTGCAAAAAAAAAAAAAAAAAAAAAAATATATATATTATATATATATATAATTTCTTTATATATATAGTTTATATATGTATATATTTTTCTATATAAATAATATAAGTCACTATAAAAGAAAATTATACACACTTATTAAGTAGGGTTCATAAATAAAAAAATATACATATATATATATATATATCAATATTTAGGTCTTTTTTTATTTTTCCTTTTTTATTTTGTTTTACACAAATGTGGGAAAAACATATAAAATATGTATATGTTATATATATGTATAATATTTTAATTTTTTTTTTTTTTTTTTTTGGACTCTTCGACGTTTGAAGCCATAAAAAAAAAGAAAAAAAAAAGAATTAACAATATAAAGAAAGAATAAAATAAAAACATAACAAATATTATATATATATATATGTGTATATATTTTTATTTATATATATTATTTCATTTTTATGTAAAAATCAATAAATTTATGGAAAATTTAAATCCCTACTCTTCTCCACTTTTCCCATAAAATTTATATATATATATATATATAGTATATGTAAATATAAAATTATATGAAAATTATGAGAATTAAAATAAAATAAAATAATATAATATACAATTTATTGATTTTATATATATATATATTATATATGTAATATATTTATTTTTTTTTTTATTAAGGGTGTATATTATAAACTCATGTGAATAATTAAACATATAATGTTATATACATATATATGGAAAATTAAAATATATATAATACATATGGGGATATAACAAAAAAATAAAAACATAAAAACATAGAAATGATATAAATAATATATATATAAATAATATATATATATATATATTATATTTATAAAGGTGGGAAATAAATTTTCCATCAAAAAATAAAATAAAATAATAATATATATATTATACATGTATATATCAATCCACATATAATTTTTTTCCACTTTTTATATATAATTTTTTTTTTTTTGTCATCACATCAAAATTATATACAAT
Source organism: Plasmodium sp. gorilla clade G2 (assembly GCF_900097015.1). NCBI lineage: Eukaryota > Apicomplexa > Aconoidasida > Haemosporida > Plasmodiidae > Plasmodium > Plasmodium adleri (nom. inval.). The sequence continues at coordinate 678,161 of NC_041700.1, forward strand.
AAAATATAAATATTTCTATATATATATATATTTATTTATTTATATTTTTATGTGAATTACCTTTCTATCAATGTCAGACTTGTCAAAGGGTCGACCAATATTATCACCCACATAGAAACTCTCTTCAGTATTAATAAATATATCTGAAATATTTTTAGAGACATTTTTTATTATTTTATTTTTATACATTAAATTTATTATGATATACATAACAAAATGGTCAGCATTATTTAATAATTTTAAAAATATTTGTTGTTCTTCATCTTTATTTATTAAATTTTCCATTTTTTGGCTGGAACCATAATTTTTCCAATCCTTTTCATTTTGATCATTTAAAAAGAAATTAATAAAAAATAAAAATAATTTTGATTCATCTAAATTTAAAGAATTTACAAATTTTAGATTTTCTTTTTCTTTTTTTTTGTGTAATAATGAATTGATATAGATATCAAAAATTTGTAAACATAATTTATTAATATCAAAAGGATGTTCATTTATATTATGTACATTTATTTCTTGTTTATTATTTATATATTTTTTTTTATATATTACTATATCTATTAATTCTTTAACTTCTTGTAAGGAAAAAATATCTTTATTCAAAGATAAAAGTTTATATAAGTTCTTATTGTTCATAATGAGTCTTTTCTTTTTTTTTAACAATTCCAAATATTTATTAAAATAACAATTTAAAATAAGTAAATATTTTATAGCTTCTAAACAAATATACAAATAAAATTGACCCTCACTCGGTTTACTATATATGTCTATATCTTCTATTCCACATTTTCCAAATGAGAAAAAATAATTTATATAATTTAAAATATATGAATTCTTTTTTTTTATACATGAATAAAATTTTTTTTTTTTTTTCTTAAAAAGTAAATTTCTTAAAATATAATATTTCTTCAAGTACTTGTAATGGATATATTTCTTATTATTTTTATTATAATATAAAAAAAATGGTTTATACATATTCTTCTTTTTTAATTCAATAAATATTCTCTTATGTTTGTTATAAAATAGATGATTCCTCTTGTTGGTTATTAAAAAATTTGTGGATGACATAATATCGATATTATATTTATTAAACAAATATGTTTTATTATAAGGATTCTCTAATTTCTTATTTAATAATTTTAAGAAACAATAATATAATTCTATATTAAAAGATATCTTTTTTTCGATAATTTTGTTGTACCTACTATTTTGAGTCTTCTTAAATATTATATCTTTCACACTATGATAGATTATTTGATTATCATAATTATTATTTATATTTTTGTTTATATTTATATATTTGTTTATATTTATATTTTTATTTATATTTATATATTTGTTTATATTTATATTTTTATTTATGTTTATATTTTTTCCTTTCTGTGTAGTTATAATATAATGTTTGTAAAAATAATTGAGAGAATTTTTAAAGTTTTTAATTTTTAAAAAAAAGTTGGGCAACTTATTAAAACACAAATGCTCATAATCTTGGACACATGAAGAAACACAAGTATGATTAGAAAAAACCACAATTTCATGTTTTTCTTTTTTTAAAGAATCTAATATAGGTATCTTTTCTTTATTAAATATTATATTATTAATATGGTTATTAGAAAAATGTTTATTTATTAAGGTACCATCAAAATCGAAAGAAGCAATTTTTAAAGGTTTTCTTAATACATAATTTATAAAATTATAAAACACTTTCTCATTATTATAATTATTATTATGATCTATATTTAAAGAGGTACCCAATTTTTTATAAACTAATTCTTTTAAACTCATACACCCATCAGGTATTTCAAACACACAAGTATAGTATCTATTCCATTCTTTTGTAAATTTTATTTTCTTTAAATAATATAAAAATCGTAAATATTTTATGCATACATTTTTTCTAACTTTCACATTATATAAGGGTTTCAAAAAAATATCCATGCTACTACATTTTTGAATAAGTTTTTTTTAATTATCTTACTTTGAATATAAAAAAAAAAAAATATATATATATTTTACACACTAAAAAATGTTATAAATATATAAATATATATATATATATATATATATATATATTTGAATATATAAAAATATTTAAATGTATAAAATATTTATATTTTCATATAACCCTTTTATTAATTTAATATGAGTTATTAAGGAAAGCTCTTAAAATTTACAAAAAAAGCTAACCATAAAATGTAAATAAAATAAAACAAAACAAAATAAATAATATCATATAATATAACACATAATAAGGATATGTAAAAAAAAAAAAAAAAAAAAAAAAAATTATGATAATCTGGAAAAATAATACAAGTATATAATATTATTATAAGCACAAGTGTACACTTAAACAATCTTTAGTTACAAATTATTAAATAAATACATTTTGATTATTATGAATAATAAAATAATATCAATATTTGCTGTATTTTTTTTTTTTTTTTTTTTTTTTTTTCATTTTATTTGTATATTATATCTTTAAAATGTTAATATACAAATTCTTGAATATATTCATTTTTTTAAAAACCTTTCATTTTAAATATTAACATTAATATATATATGTATATATATATTTTTAATGTTATTTTACTTATATGAATATACAAATACACATTTTCTTATATTTCTTATATTTATATCACATTTCTTTTTTAATTTTATTTTTATGTGTTTATAAAAAAGGCGTATATCTTATTTGGATAAATAAACCCTTAATCTTTAAATAACAAATAATAAAGAAAAAAATAAAAAAAAAAAAAAAAAAATGAAACATATGGAATAATTATATATGATAAACAATCATGGGTTTTAAAATAGTCATTATATATTTAAGTAAGTGCTACATAAATTATAAGTAGAAAATATATATATGAAATAAAATATTTTATTCACGCATGTAAATATTCCATATGAAATACATATAAATAAAATATATATTATATATATATATAAAATAATACGTATGACTTATTATTTTTACAGTTCTTGTTTGCTTAATGAAAGGAATACCGGGATTCTTAACAAATAAATTAACAAATTCGTTTTATAGTACCTTTGTTAAATTATCATACAAGAATAAATTTATGACGTAATCATAAAAAAAAAAAAAAATAAAATAAAATAATAATAAATATACAATAATATAACAAATAGAAAGAAAAAAAAAAAAAAAATTAAAAAATAATATAAAATATAGAAAAAATAATATTACATTTTATTTACAACATAACATATATATATATATATTATTTACATATGTTTATATAATTTATGTTATTTTTTTTTTTTTTATCATAAATATATTATAGTGGGATATTAACCAGACGATTGGCAAAAATGGCAGATGAAGAAGAAAAAGCATTAGCAGCTGCAGGAAAGGATGAAAATGGAGATTCAATTTTTGGTTTGCTAAATATATAAAAATAAATTAAAAAGTGAATAATATAAAAAAATAATTTATCTTATATATATAAGATACGCTATTTATATTTTGATATATGATAATAAATTTTTTTTTTTTTTTTTTTTTTTTTTAAATAGGAAAAATTGCAAGAGGTGAAGTACCCGTTGACCCTGTATATGAAGATGATAAAGTAAGTTTCTTTTTCTTTTATATGTGAAAATAAGGATACATACATATATATATATATAATATAATATTAATAATATCTTCATATTATTGTTTTGTATCTATACAATCATATGAAATATATTTAACTTTAATGTATATTTATAAATCATTGTTAAAATAAAATAGTTAAAAGGAATTATATATATATATATTTATTTATTTATATGTAATATTTTTTATGGTGTATGTACCTTTATGTAGGTCATCGCATTTAATGATATATACCCACAAGCACCAGTTCATATTATAGTCATACCAAAAAAGAGAGATGGTCTTACTAGACTAAGCAAAGCAGAAGAAAAACATAAAGAAATTTTAGGACATTTAATGTGGGCTGTAAGTGATTATTTTAAATAATATATCTACATAATATAAAACCAATGATATCACACATACATACATATATATATATATATATATATATATATATGTATATGATTTATTTCTTTTTTATTATATAGGTTGCTGAAATTGTTAGAAGAAACGACTTAGGAGATTTCCGATTGGTAGTTAACAATGGACCTGAGGCATGTCAATCCATATACTATTTACATTTACATATACTAGCCAAGAGACAAATGAAATGGCCCCCTGGTTAAATGAACCAAAAAAATATACAAAATTTTATATCCATATGGAACAAAAAGTTTATACATTACAAAAAAAAAAATATATACATATATAATATATATATATATATATATATATAAATATGTATATATTTTTTTTTCCCATTATAACATTTAATTTTTTTAAAAAGTTCGTATGCTCTTTTGTTTTAGTGTAGTGTGTGCAAAATAGATATGGCTGTTTTTTTTTTTTTTTTTTTTTTTTTTTTTTAAGAAAAAAGCTAGCCATAAAAAAAAAAAAAATAAATAATAAAATAAAATAAAATAAAACAAAACAAAACAAGTGCCCATTTATATATATATATATATGTGCATACATTTTATAATATAACATAAATTTATTAACACTAATAAAGTGTATAACAACATATGAGATAAAAGGAAAATTTTAAAGAATAGTATAATAAAAACAATTAATTTTACAAATTCAAAATAAAGAAAATTAAAATTAGTGATAAATTAAAAAGACCAAATGAAATTTAGTTAACCATTATATTTGAAAGAAAAAAAAAAATATATCTATAAAATAATATATACATATATATCTATCTATATATATATATATATATTTTTTTTTTGTGTGTAATTTTTCCATTTTTAAGCTTTAGCATTATTTTTCAATAACAAGGGCACTTTTGGCTTTACTTTCGCTTTCGTAAATTTTGGAACATATTTAACAGGCGTTGGGGTATTCACTTGAGTTGCCATCTGAACCACATTCTTAATATAATAATCCTTTTTTCCTATTAATCCACCTTTTTTTTCATCATCAAAAAAAGTATTTATATCCTTTGGTATTAGTGCTACCTTTCCTTTTATAAAAAAAGGAGTATTATTTAATGGCAATCCATGTTCTTCTTCCTTTAAAATATTTTCTTGTAATAATTCAAAATTTTCCAAATTATCCCAGGTTGCTGGTAACTTTAATGATGCATTTACTTCTCTTAAGTCATTATCCAACATATCCAATACACAATGCTGTTCTTCAATTAATTTTTCTAATTCTCTACAAGAAAAAAGCATATTTATTATATCGTCCTTATCATTATTAGACATCTTCGAAATGTTTAATGATAAATTAAACATGTTATCATGTTTTTTCTGCTTTGGTAAAAATAAATGAGCTATATCTTCTAAACGTTCCACATTCTTTTTTCGTGTACCTTCTGTAGGACCACAATCATTTGTTTCTTCCTGATCTATTTTGATTTCATCCTTTTGGTTTTTCTTATTTTTCATATTTTTCATATTTTTCTTTTTTTTCAAGTTTTCATTGGCCCACTTAAGTTTTTCATTTAAATATTCAATTTTGTAATTTTTATATATATCATCAAAATTGAAATTATATGTATCTTCCAATGTGTTTTCTTCTAAATCATGCTTTTGTTTTCTATTATTTAATCGTCTTTTATTATATATACCATTTTTATACATATTCTTATTTTTTAATTGATCATCAGAAAGATAGGTATCATTATATTCACTGTCATATGGATTACTATATTCACTTTCATACTCATCATAATATTTCGTTTCGTCTTCGTAATAAGCTTTTTTTTCATTCACACTTTTTTTTTTTTTTTTTTTCATCATTCCTTTTGTTGCTTTATCTTCTTCTATAACCCCTCGACAATTATTCAATTTGTGCTCGATTTCGTACCATTTTGAATTTCCAATATAAGAACTTTTATATTTATTGTTTATCTTATGTTGTTCTTTATAGAGTTTGTCTTCATTATTATATTCCTCATCCTCATCATCGTCATCATAATATTCATCATCCTCCTCATCATAATCATCTTCATAGTATACACCTTCCTCATCATAAAATTTTTTTTCATTCTTCTTATTCCACTCTGCTCCATTTCTAAATTGTAATGGCTTCAAATGCCCTCCAGCTATTATCATATTATCTTCACATTTTTTATTTATTCCTTTTTGTTTATTTCTGTCTCCTCTTTTATTTTTCTTCATGGATTTAGAAATATCACTAGTATCATCTCCATTGGGTATAATATTTTCATTGTTAAAAAATGGTAGTGTCTCATTATATGAATAATCATATGGATACATAGGTACATAAAATCCTGGATAAAAATAAAAAGGGTGGTTGTCCATTGCACCATTATATAACATATTATTACAATAAGGATAATTCATCATATAAGGATAATCATAAAAGGGTGGTGGTACTCCCTTATACATGCACCCATTTTTATGAATATCATTTTGAACACATCTCTTTTTGTCATTTATATTTTGTGGAGTTTTATCCAAGTTAGATATAGAATGAGCAGGTCCTGTCACTTTACCTACATAATTACCACTATATCTTGAAAAAGCATTTATATAATGAGTATCTTGAATTAATTTACTTTCATTTAATGTTGTCAATGGTCCTACATTCGATTTATTGGCTTTGATTCCCACTAGAATATTTTCTCCATATGTATTGGACATCTTAATTTGTGATTGACTCATTTGTCTAATATTTGTATTATTTTTTTCTAATAGTATATTATCATTATTGGATATTTTTTCCATTGACATCCTTTTTGCACTATTATTTGAATTGTTTAGTATATCATTAGATAAATCATTTTTTGACATTTTGTCATTATTCATATGATGGTTATTTCCTATATTTTTTTCCAATTCTTGTGACAATGATGCAGTACCATTATTGGTTATTGTTTTTTCTTTGATAGAGGAAGATAATGAGGGTTGATAAGCTTTCCCTTTTTCTTTAATGGAATAATATATTTTACCTATTCCCATAGGAACTTTTGTGGACACATTTGATTCATTCTTATTTATTTCATTGGAGGAAACACTTTTTAATTTATCTAGAATATTTATTTTTTCATAATATTTATTTTTGAATAATGAATTTTTATTCAAATTTTTTTCATTTGATATATCATCTTCATCATCAACTAAATCAATAGACACTTTTTTTTTCGATGTTTGAAGTCTTTTTAATATGGGTTGTGAATTATTACTATAAGTACTAGATTGTTTCATAATTGACTTGGGTGGTTCCTTGTTTGAACCTGTAGACTTGATACATGATTCTTCTTTTTTGATAGTTTGTTCTAATGATTTAAATTTTGGTTCAGGTATTTTTATTTTTGGTTTGATTGATTTCAGTTTTGGCATCATCTTTTTCATATCATTTTGAACATTGTTAATATTTGATGGTTTTTCATCACTTTTCATTTCTAATGTTTTAAATTTGGGTTCAGGTATTTTTATTTTGGGTTTCATTGCTTTTAATTTGGGTGGAATTTTCTTATTTGAAATATCAGAATTAATTCCTTCACCGTTTATATCATTGTCTCTATTATTTGTGATATTATTTTTTTGAATAAAAGCTAAAGAAAAAAAAATATATATATATGAATATATAATAGATACATATATATAAATCAATATATATATATATATATATATATATATATAATGTGTCAAAATATTTTTTCAAAATGTGAATACATTTTGTGGGTATACATTTTTATTAATGTGTACAAATATATATGAAAAAATATCCTTCTTTCTTAAAATTTAAAAAATTTCTTTTCTTTTTTATCATTTATAATTATATATTACGTGGTGACTTTCCTTTATTTTTTAATAATAAAGGAAATTTCTTAGGTGGATTCATCGATTTCTTTGGAGATCCATCTTTTTTAATTATTTGAGCAGAAACCTCTGAACTCATATTCTATATTTCTATTTCGAAAACATTCCAATGTGCAATATAAAAGAGGTAAATATATAAAATAAATTCAAAAATGTTATATGTAATTATATATATATATATAATTACGATATAGAATTTGTTAAGTACTATTTGGAAAAAGAAACAATTATATTTTTAAAAATTATAAAAAATTTAACGCAACACAGAAAAAAAAAATATATATGTATGTATATATATATATATATATATATTTATATAAACATTTCTATATATTTTTAATCATTGAAAAACTTGATATTTGTTTGAACATTTTCTTGTTTATTTTCTTTCTGTTTTTTCTTTTTTTTTTTTCTTTTATGTACATTTTATAATTTTTTAAATATAAACACATATTTTGTATATGTTATTTATATGTACATTTTTTTTTTTCTTTTTTTGTCTAGAAGATATAACGAATACATTTTATAATATTATGAACCTGTTCATAATTTTTCTTTTCATTTGTGTGTGCACATATAAGCATGAAACAACTATGTTACAAAAATATATATAATATAAAAAAAATATATGAAAAAATTATGAACTGTTCATATAAAAAAAAAATATATATATATATATATATATAAAATTATGAACTGTTCATAAAAAATTACAAAAAAAAAAATATAATATATATATTTATATATGTATGCTTAACATAAATATATACATATACAATTTATATGAAGAATATATTTATTTTTAATCTTATTTAATGTTATTTCGAATTCTGAAGTATAACAAAGAATTTGTCTACATTTTTATACAAATATTTCTATATTATTAAAAGTATTTATATATATATATTTTTATATTTGTTTAATTTTTATTTCTTATTTGTTATTTTTTTTTTATTTTAATAGTTAAATTTTTCTATCATAAGTATCAATATATATATATTACAAAAATAAGAAAAAGTAGAAACAGATTTGTAAAATCTTTTATGTCCATGATTTTATAGCAATCAAAATTTTTCATAAGAAAAAAAAAAAAAAAAAAACTAAAAAGGTATTTAAAAATGTTAAAAAGAAAATTAAGCTAAAAATTAAAAAAAAAAACATAAAAACATAAAAAAAAAAAAAACACAAAAACAAAAAAAAGACAAAATTTAATATATATATATATATATTATATATCCTTTTTGTATGAAAAGGATAAAAATGGTTCCCGAAGGTATATAACATATTGAAAATACTATATATATATAAATATATATGTATTAATAAACACTTGTTAATAATTACAAATAAAAAAAAAAAAAAAAATGTAGAAAATATGAATTATAAAAACAAATAGGAAATGAAATAAAATATATGAAAATTCGATATCCTTCACAACATTTTCTTATTTTAATTTTAATTTTTTTCATTATAATAATATATATATATGTATATATATATATATCATTTATATTAATAAAAAGGAATAAATAATTTAAGGTGAATTCCGGGGGAAAAAAAAAATAATAAAACCAAAAAAAATAAAGGTTATATATTAGTATCATCCATTTTAAGGTATTCTAGTGTGTACAATAATTTCATTTCCTATTCCCTTTTCTGCTTTAATGACAAAATTTACAATACCAGATAATGTGAAGGTAGCATATTTTAAGTTAATAACAGCTATAAAAAAAAAAAAAAAAATATATATATATATATATATATAAATATATGTATATTTATTTATATATTATATATACAAACATGTAAGAATTTTTTTATTATTATTATTTTTTTTTTTTTTTTTTTTCTTACGTGTTGTGTTTTTCAATATTGGTTTTCCATGTTTGTTTAAAATAACAAAATTGACTGTATTTGCCAATGAATTTCCATTTACATCACTTGGTAAATGTTTACCTACAATCGATAAAAAAAATTATATATATGTATATATATACACATATATATATATATATATATATATTTATTTAAAACTAACCTAAAATACTTCTGATGCTTAATTTCTCAAGTAACACCCAAGCAGATCCATCAAATATTGGTACTGCATAATAAATAAATAAAAATAATATTTATTTTTTTATATTATTAAATAATAAATTATAAAAATATATAATATTTTTTTATATATTACGTGGATTATCAGAGATGGCACTTAAGGCAAATTCTGCTGTCCATCCTACACTTGGACCAGCCCAAACAATTCCTAAAAATTAAACAAATAAAATAAATCAATCAAAATATATTATATATATATATATATATATATATATATGTATTTATTCTAATTTTTCATTTTTTGATATATCCATTTATTATATTATTATTTTTATTACTCTCATGTTCAAGTCCCATATTACGAAGAGCGTAAGATGATATATAATTATTTCCATCAAAAACAATTATGTTAGCTATAAATAGATAAACACACAAAAAAAAAAAAGAAAAATATATATATATATATATATATATATATATATAAATAAATACATAGTGCACATTTTCATAATTCAATGAATTTTTTATAATAATAAAAAAATTACCATCAGGATTTTGTATCGCATAGTCAAATTCAGATACCTTCATATTATTTTGAAGTTCATAAATTCCTGATGAAATAAAAATAAGTATATACATGTTATAAAATGACATTACAATATATATATATATATATATGTATGTATGTATATGCTTTTATTCTTACTTTCATTATCTTCATTTATTCCCTTCATATATATATTTCTAACACCTAAAAAAAAAAAAAAAAAAAAAAAAAAAAAACATTTATATACAGAAACAATCGAACAAAAAATAATACTTTAAGAATAGTTCTTATATATATATAAAAGTACAAAAATATTTTTTTTATCTTACCATCTCCTTTTAATATTTCTAGTTCGTCTACATATTTTCTACCATCATATACTTTTCCTATAATGATTAAAAATATATATATATATATATATATATATGTGATATACTAATAACTATTAAAAGAAGAATTTTTTTATTTTATAAAAATACTTACTTGATTTTGATAATCCAATATGAAGTGTATTTTCTAAAATTAAAGAAAAAAAAATAAAAAATAAAATAAAATAATATAAACAAATATTATATGAAATAATATATTTTATTTATTCAAGTATATATTATTATTTTATAAAATATTTCCATTTTTATATTTATAAAAATTACGATCCAAATTATCAACGTTTAATTGATATCCTACAAAAAAAAAAAAAAATAAAATAATAAATAAAATAAAATACATAAATATATATATATATATATGTGATGATTTTTTAATTATGTTTATTTTAATTGTCTAAATATTACCTCCTGTGAATATAAGACCATTATATTTACGTGCTGAGGTAGATTAAAAAAAAAAAAAAAAAATTGAACATAAAAATTTAAGAAAAAAAAACATATTTTTTTCTTTCATTTTTTATATTATCTATTAGAAATTTTTAATTTGAACAATTTTATCTTACCTCCAACTTTTATAGATATGGCACTATCTGATTTAATACCTAAAAATGTATCAAAAAATATATATATATATATATATATATATATATATGTATATCAAAAGGCACATTAATAATAATTTTTTTTTTTTTTTTTTTTTTTTTTTTTTTTTTTATGTAAATAATATTATGAAACTTACCTTCTCTCATATTAAGTGTTTTTTTAAATATATTGATGAATTTTCCTTTAATTATTTTAGACATTCCAATGTTTTCTGAAACAAAAAATTATGTATACATATATATATGTACATATATATATTTATATATTTATTCATTTATATTATGTATGTCCTTACTGTGAACGAATAGGGATATTTGTCTTCTCTCCAGGTCTCTTATATTTTTATCGTTTCCTTCCATAAATGGACATAAAATTGTGAAACTACTTTCTTTATCTCTGTAATTTCTTATTTTTAAGTACTGAACTCTATTTAATCCGCTGTCTATGACATTTTGTGCTTCACTCATATTTTTAAGTCTAGATACATCTCTGATAATTTTTTTAACGATTTTTTCTAAAAAAAAAAAAAAAATACAAAAAAAAAAAACATATACATAAATATATATATATATATATATATATATATATATATATTTATTTATTTATTTATCCCACATGTTTATTATTTTTTTCTTTTTTATAAACTTACTTGTAACATCGGCACAGATATATCTAATGGATAACTCCGACTTTACAAATATTTCATAATTAATTTTATTTTTTTTGGTTTTTACATTATCGATATTTTTACTACGATTAAAATGATCACATCTTGTAGCAGTATCAACAGCAATTCTTAATATATCAACTGGATCATTTAATGAGCTCATGAGTTTGTTTAAAACTTTTCGAATACTTCTTTTTCTAATACTAATTTTTGTAGGTTTACATTTTCTACTTATGAGTCCGAGAATTTTTTTCTTTTCTTTACCTCCATAATCATGTATACATCCAAGAACGATTTTATCTGTTTTCATTCTACATTTATTGTATATAATATCTACAGCCTTTTCAACAGGTCCCTTCTCTAAAAATATAAACATAAACATATATATATATATATATATATATATATGTATATATATATGCATATTTACAACATAGTAGCATTCACCTATTAAATATATATATATTTTTTTTTTTTTTTTTTTTTTTTTTTTAAAATAATTCCATACCGTGAACAAAGTATGTAAGGAAGAATATTTTTTTAAATCTGGATATATTTGGATTTTGTAGGGAAATATAATTTTCTCCTTCAAATACCCATAAAGAAAGGAAGATAGACATATACTGAGCTAATAACGTAGGTGTATATGGAGAAGATAAGAATTTCTTTTTCAACATTCTAATAATTTGCATAATAATTCTTTGAACATTATTTGCTTTAGAAGTTCTTTGTAAATAATCTACCTCTGAAAAATTTACTAAGTCGTTATAATTTCTTGGATGTCTTCCACTTTTTCCTAAGGTAAATATTTTCTTAAGAGCTGACGAGAAATTTCCTAAGAAACTTGATTCGTATTGTTCTATCATGGTTGTTATGAAAAATACTGCAAAGAGTTGACAAATAAAAAAATAAAATAAAATAATAATAACATATATATGTAAAAATATATATATATATATATATATATATTTGTGATGTGTGTGTTCCCCACATTTTTTTTATATTTTTCATTTTATTTTTTTCATTTACCTAATTGCAAACTTATTGAAACTAATGGAGAAAAATTATTAACTAAGAAATTAATATTTTTAGATGGGGCCTTATTATAATTAAACCATCTAAGTAAAAATCCTACATTTCTAATTCTTGATCCAACAAAAGTGTTGGTTTTGATTTTTTTGGATTCTACAAAACCATATGATGCAGAATACATATTTTGAATTTGATTCCATAAATCTTTTGTTGTTTCATATAAGGAATTATAATTCTGAGATTTTTTAGCTAATAATGAAGTTTTTATAATATCATCAATAGCAAAAATGGATTCATTTCCTGTTTTTTCTTGTGCTTCTTCTCGGAAAAAATTAAATGGGGCTATTTTAAAGAACGTTTTCTTCTTTATTTTAATTTTTTTATTAAACTGAAAAAAAAAAAGAAATAAAAAAAAGGCATATATGAAATATGTTATATATAAAAATTATTTACTCATAAAATACAATACAATCATTATATATATATATATATATATGTATATATATTTTTGTACCTTATGACTTCTGTCAATTGTTTTATTTATTAAATTAAATTCGTCATTTGTAGATATAGAACTAACATCAAGATAACCCTTTGCTGATAGTTCATTTGCAGAATTTAAATATAGTAACATGATTAAAACAACATCAGCACTTGTTTCTATATTATATATTTTATCTCTGTAGTAATACATTAATAACTTGACCACTACAAAATTATAAATAAGACAATATTTATATTAAAGGGTAGGAGTAATATAAAAATATATATATATATATATATGTATATATGTATATATGTATATGTATTTTTCGACTTACAATCTGCTCTTCTTTGTGCAGTTTTTTTGGGACTGAATTCTTTTTTATACTCAGATAAATCATAATTTGCTTTTATAGTCTCATCCATACATTTATCAGTACACATGTCATTAAATCCAAATTCTGGAATATTAAATATACAAAAAGGTAATACATATATGTATATTTATATGCACACTTATATTTATATATGTAATTTTTTTTTTTTTTTTTTTCTTATATACTTTTTTCCATGATATCTGAAATTTTTGTTTTAAAGGTATATAAAGAATCATCAAGGCCCTTTTCTAATAATAATAGGGTACCTATAACAGAAAATAAGAA
>NC_041700.1:695000-727500 GCF_900097015.1 Plasmodium sp. gorilla clade G2
ATAAACATTATATTGTTTAATATTTTGTTAGTACATGTACATACATATTTATTTATTTGTTTCTATGAATATTTGGAAATATTTCTATAAATTTGTATTATATTAAATAGGGAAACCTTCTTTTTTTTTTTTTTTTTTTATTTCTTCTTATATATATATATATGTACAACCAAAAACACCTACTTAAAATACAACACTTGTATACAATACATACAAGTAATATATATATGTATGTATATATATATATATATATATATATATTTTAATAAACTAATAAAAAATTGTCCACCTTAAATCTTTATATGTTATATTGGACACACACAATAAACATTATGTACATATAATGTTCTGTGTTTTATAAAATTGTATGTGGAATAATAAAGTAAAATATATATATATATATAAAAGAAAAAGAAAAAAACACACATATATATAATATATATATCATATGTGTATTATTATATATTCATTCTTTCATATTATATATATATGCACTTTAGGGCAGTACATGAATATTGTCATTATTTTTATTATTATTATTATTATTATTATTATATATATTTTTTTTTATTTCATATATATAATATAATAATAATAAAATACCAAACAAAAAAAAAAAAAAAAAAAAAAAAAAAAGTAATCTATAATTACATAGACATATTCTTTTTTCTCATCATAATTATAAAATAACTGTCTTTAAAAATATACAAAGGTATATTCTGGAAAAAAAGTTTTATAAAAAAAAAAAAAAAAAAAAAAAACCAAAGATATGAAGGAAAGAAGAAGAAGAAAAAAAAAAAAAAAGTACCAGTTGAATATTAAACCAAAGAACAAAAATATATTTATTTTCCAAAATATAAAACAAGGAAGATAAAATAATAAATAATCAATCCATTTTGATAACCTTCGTCTTTTTTAATCAAAAATAGTATAACATCGAGGATGGTTCACAATTCATTTTAAAGGATGACCACATTTTTTTCTTTTTTTGTATCATATATATATATATATATATATATATATGTATAATATAAACTTTTAACTATTGAAAGATTTACAACAAAATAATTTTTTTATTTTTTTTATTTTTTTTTTTTTTTGTTTCTTTCCAATTATTCAACTAAATAATGTAAGTATATTTATGTTATTTTTATTTTTTTTAATTCAAAGAAGGAAAAAGCATATGCGCACAAATATATTATTACATATATATATATAATAATATATTTGTACTATATATACATATATATATTTATATATATTATGTGTGTACTGATTATACCATTTCAATAATTTAAAAAAAAAAAAAAAAAAAAAAAAAGAATATATAAATATCACATTATATATATATATATAATAATTATAATTTTCCAAAGCATTATTTTAAAAAAAATACTATAACAATCTTGCGATATTTCCAAAAAAATTATGATCACATATAATTTATATAATATTTATAAATATTGTGATTTATAATATTTTTTATATTTTTCTTTTCAATTTTTTTTTTTTTTTTTACTACAAAAATGTCATATGGCTGTGGAACAGTAGGCTTACCCTTCATTGGAAAAGCCCTTCTTTTTTTTATGTCCGTTGAAGCAACTTATTGTACATATGAATTATTCTTAAAACCAGGAGGAACATATATTTATTATCGCATAAATGATATGGTAAGTTTTTTTTTATCTTCTTCTTTTTCTCATATATAGTATAAATCTACCAATAAATTATATATATAATATATATTATATATATTATATTATATTATATTATATTATATTATATTATATTATATTATATTATATTATATTTTTTTTTTTTTTTTTTTTTAGATCAATAAGGATAAAAAATAAGGTTGGAAGGAATTACATTTTAATTTATCTTAATTTATTTTTTTTCTGTTTTAAAAAATTCATGTATATTTAGCAAAAAGAAAAAAATTTATCAAAAAACTTAATAGGACATTCAAAATATATGCGTCTTTTTTTTTTTTGTATAAAGTTTTATGTAGATTTACTATTAATCTTAATATAACAAATGCATTATTTTATTAATTCAAAGAAAAAAAAATATATATATATTAAAAATTAAACCAAGTAACATATAAATATGTAGACAATAAGAATTTATATATATATATATATATATATATATATATATATATTATATGTCTATAATTATGTTATTATTTTTATAGATCATAAAACATACCCTTTTTATTTTAATCATAATATTTGTTATATGTATATATTATTTCTTTAAACTGTTCATACATTATATATATTACATATATATAAGATTTATATAAAATAATCGATATAACTTAATATTCATGTTTCAAATTATATAATCAAAAAGAATAAAAATAAAAATAAAAATAAAAACAACTTGAAAGTATAATTTTTTTATCTATATGAAATATATGTATTTTTTTTTTTTTTTTGTCTCTCTGTGTCTATTTATGTACATATCATTTATATGACCCTACAAAAAGAAAAAAAATTAAAAACCAATTAAAATATATATCATTTAGGATATCCCCCTTTTATATATTTCCCCCAATTTTATTTTATTTGCGTATATATAAAAAACACAAAAAAGGAAAAAACGAAACCTATATATACATATATATATATATATATATATATATATATATAATATGTGTACCTTATTAGAATTATTAAAAATGATAATATATAACATAAATAATATATATTAATCTAGATCATATGATTTTAAAAAATCAAACCAATATGTAAAAGTATTAATAAAATAAGAATATATATGTCAAATGTGGTTATAGATAGAATATATTATATTATCTAATCATTCTATATGTTATTTGGACTAATATATTTTTTAAAAATTGTTTTAAGAGATTAATTTTTTTTTTTTTTTTCCTTTTTCATCTTAAACAAAAAAAAAAAAAAAAAAAAAAAAAAAAAAAAGTTGCAGAATAAAATTACAATTATATATATAAAAAAAAAAAAAAAAAAAATTCCTTTTGAACAGATACATATATATATATATATATATATATATATTTATATTTAACATTTCTTTTTCATAATATAAAAAAAAAAAAAAAAAAAAAAAAACTTAATAAAATATATATTTATATATATATTATATAATTTCAACTTTGTAGAAAAAAAAAAAAAAAAAAAAAACACGCATATATCTTTATTCACACATATATATATATATATGTTGAATGTATTATATTTATTCTTGATTTTTCTTTCTATATTCTTCTATTTCTTTTGAATATCGTACTTTGTCTAATTGTGCTTTCTTTTCATATGGTGCTTTTTGAGCTGGGCTTAACTTTCCCCAAGCTTCACCTATCAATTTACCAACTTGTGCAACATCTTTTGCTAATTCTGGTTTTTCTTTTATTATTTCTAGTCTCTTATCCTTAACATAAAACATATAGGCAGACAAAGCTCTCTTTGGAGCTAATGGGTCTTTTTTCTTTTTTTTGTTTTGTTTTTTTAATACTTTCTTTTGAGATTTTGAAGCCATTTTATAAATTTTATCTGTCAGGAAAAAAAAAAAAAAAAAAAAAAAAAAAATTATGAACTGGTCATAATATTATGAACACATGCATATATAAATATAATGATAAATAAAAATAAATAATATAAAGACAGAAAAATAAATAAATAAATATATATATATATATATATATATATAAAAGAATAATTATACAACTTTGTAAACACTTTTATATATTCTTCAGTATTTATTTTTTTTTTTATTATCCATTAAGAGTAACTATTAATGGTTAAAATATCATTTGATATATATATATATATATAAAAATATAACATACATATAATATATTCATACACATGATTTAATATAAGTTCAATCATCTCACAACCAATACGAAAACATAAAAAAATGCATATACATATATACACATATAACACTTATTATATATATTTTTTTTTTTACACAACAAAATATAAAGAATAAAACAAATACAACCATATAACATATGGACACAAAAATAAATGTATATGCAACAAAAAAGTTTGGATAAATCAATTCACAAATATACATATATAACCAAATAAACAAAAATAATGTTCATTAAAAAAAAATACAAATATATGTTCACACATATATATATATATATATATATATATCAGTTCAGATTATGTTAATTTTTCTTGAATTACCTTTATATATAAGAAGTATCGAATGAAAGTTCTTGAATATTTAAAATTATTATTATAAAAGATAAAATAATACTTTTAAGTTATATTTATATTTAAATAAAAATACTTAAACATATATATGGTAACACTTATAACTACACAAATGTATATGTATATGTATATATATATACATATATATTTATGATAAAAAAAAAAAAATACATAAACATATATTTTTCTTTATAGAAAATTGTTGAAATTTTAAATAAATAAAGAAAAACAAAAAATTATAACATTAAGAAAATATTAATATTAAAAAAAAAAAAAAAAAAATTTTTTTGGTACAAACGAATAAATAATATTATTATATATAATAATTATTATATATTATTTTTTATATATATAATATTTAATATATATATAAATATAATATATATAATTTTATTATATATAAAAATATGTATTTAAATATTATATAATATAATTTGTATATTTTTTTTTTTTAATATATATATTATATTATATATATATATAATAAAATATATAACTTTTCTTTTATGCATAAATTTATTTTATTAATAATAGGTAATTTATTTATTATATAAAATTTTAATATAATAAAATTATATATATATATATATATATTTTTATATATGTACAATATTTTTTTATATATGTATGTATAAATTTATATATATATATTAAAAAATAAATTAAAAAAATAAAATATATATATATAATATTATATATATTATATATATATATATAAAATATATATTATTTTTTTTTATGCAAATGAGAAGCGATATTTTAAAATATGCGCATAAAAAAAAAAAAAAAAAAAAAAAAAAATTAAAAGAGCACAAATTTATATATATATATATATAATATTATATATATATATTATATAAATATTTTAATAAGAACAAAAGTAATACGAGAATAAATGGATTATTTATATGCATGTAAATATATATATTATTTTATATATATATAATTATATATATATTATTATTTATATATATTTATATTTTAATAAATATTCAAAATATTTATTATATATATAATTATATATATATTATAAATTTTTTTTTTTTGCGCATATTGAGTTATTTATATATAAAATAAATGCGCAAAATATTATTAAAAATATTTATTATATATATATATATAACATATTATTATATGAAGATTTTTAAATTTCATAAAAAAAAAAAAAAAAATATTTATATTATATTATATATTTATGTATATATTTATTATATATATTTTAATTTTTATATAATATTATTAAAATGATCATTTTTGTTTTTTAATAAACCATAAAAATAGCGGGTCATACGTTTGTTTTTATATTTTTATTTTTTTATTTATTTTATTTTTTTTCATTTTTAAATATATACATGAAATGATATTTTATATTTTATTTAAAAGTATATATGTAAAGTTAATGTATACAAAAATTGTAAATTTATATATTGTACAAATATTAAATGCGAAAAAATAAATAAATATATAATATATATAATATATATATATTTAATTGTAACATTTTGATGGGGGTAAATTAATCATTCAATATATATATATATATATATATACATATAATAGTATGAACATTTGTTAAGATATAATTAATAATTTATGTATGTTCTTACAAAAAATATATATATAATTCACAATTAAAAGAAAAGCATTATAATATATATATATATATATATATATATATATATGTATATTTTTACTTTATACATATATATGATTTCTTTAATTATATTTCTTGATAAATATATTTTTTTGTGATTTAATTAAAGTATTTATAATAATATGTGTGTGTATATAGAAGTATGTACCCACATTTTTATCCTCTTCATATTTAATATATGTATATTTTAAAGAAGTTAATTTTTTTTTTTTTCTTTTTAATTATAATTCAAAGTGTCTTAATAAGTAAACGGTGAAAAGGGTTTATTGATAGCTTTATAAAATGTACGTATTTTGATATTATATAAAATTAAATATATATATGTATATTTATATATATATGTATATATGTATATTTATGTATCCGATTTATATTATTAAATGGATATTATATATATATATATATATATATAACATATACGTGAAGACGAAAAGAGACAGCAAAAATTTTATTGTTTATTTGTATATACTACTAATATTAATAAGAATATAATAAATAAATAAATGACATCGTATATGAATAAAATTCGTAGTTACTTATTAATTTTATATAAATGCCAAATATATATATTATAAAAACTATTATTATAATTAATATAAATATTTGGCAAATTATATAAAGTTTATATATATGACTACACATATGTAAATATACTATTATCTCATAATAAAATCACCCAACAATATATATATATATATATATATGTCTCAACGTTTAGGGTTCCAAAGAAAAAAAAAAAAAAAAAGGTAGTGTATACTTTTAAGAATTCTTTTTCATACTATTATATATCTGTTCTTTTTCCATCTTTAAAAATAAATATTCTATATATCATTTAATTTAGAAAAATATATAATATACTCTTAAATATTATAATATATATATATATGAATAACTCTGGTAATAATATATTTTGAAATAATAAGAATAAAATAGAATCCATCTGAATATGTATTCGTGAAATAAAAAAGATATAATATATATATATATATATATATATTTAATTGTTTATTTATTTTTATTTTATTTAAATTTAAATTTTATTTTTTTTTAAACAATAAAAATAAAGTTTACCATAATATATATTGTGCCATTATAATTTTATTTATTATTTATTTATTTTGAAATATATTAAAACATGTGAATATGTCAAATATTAATTTTTTATTTTTTATATAGGAATTAAGAAAATATTCATATTATACTTTTCTATATATTAATAATAACTGGAAGTTTTTTTTTTTTTTTTTTTTTTTTTCTTTTACATATATTTAAATTTATATATATATTTATTTATTTATTTAATAATATTGTATTCATAAAAATGTACCTTTGATTTATTATTTATCTTATAGAGTTTATAAATGCTATTGAATGGTTACAATATATTTGTTACATATCCATTTATATATATATATATATATATATATATATTTCTTTTTTTTTTTTTTGTATATCCATTGTAAAATAAAAATTATAATAATGTGAGGATATGATATATATATATATATATATATATATATTAATTCATATATATAAGTAACATATGATGATAGCTTAAAATATATATTTTAATATATATCCATATATATATGTATATATATTTTTATTATAAGAAATATTATTTATTATAATATCATACATATTAAAATAAGGTGTAGTAGTTTTTTTTTTTTTTTTTATCATGTTTAATGTCTTCTTTAAAAGCAAAACATCTGAAGTTTTAGAATCGACAGAAAATAATGATAAGGGAAATGAGGAGAACAGAAGTGATATAAATAATGAAAGGAAAGATTCGAAAATATCAAATGACCATTCTGGGGGCAGCGAAAAAGATAATTTGGATGGTGATTCGAATGCTATAATAGAAAGTATAAATGAAGTTATGAATGCGGAGGGGGGTTCAAGTGAATCTGAAAAGAGGGACAGAAATAAAAGTAAACGCAGAAATAGAAGTATAACAATAAGTAGAAGTAGGTCTAGAAGTCGAGATAGAAGCCGACACAGAAGCAGGACTCGAAGCAGGAGTCGAAGTAGAAGTAGAAGTCGAAACAGACATAGACATAGGAAAGGACGCAGTCGAAGTAGGAGTAGAAATAGAGATAGAAATAGGCATAGACATGGAAGGAATAGAAGTAGAAGTATAGAAAAACATAGACATAGAAGACGAGATAGTCATAGGCATAGACATGATGATAGACGTAGAAGCAGAAGTAGAGACAAATATAGACATGATGATAGACGTAGAAGTAGAAGTAGAGACAAATATAGACATGGTGATAGACATAGAAGTAGAAGCAGAGACAAATATAGACATGATGATAGACATAGAAGTAGAAGAAGATTATCTTATGATAAATATGAAAAAAGGAAATTAAGAAGTTATAGTACTGATTCTATAGAAGATAAAAAAAACGATAAGATATCTTTAAATAATATAGAGCAATATGATAATAGTGATAGTAATATAAAAAAAAATAATACATATGAAGGGGAGGATGACAAATATAAAAATCACGAAGATTTAAATGATAAGAAGAATGAATATGTTGATAAGAATTCCAAAGAAAAAGAAGATTATGATAAGAAAAATAAATATCCAAATAAAAATGAAGAGAATAATAATGATATAATGAATGACAATATTTTAGATGAAGAATTATCAGAGAGTGAGATGATTAAAAAAATTATGGGAATAAGTGAATTTTCAACAACTGATAATAAATGTCATAAAAGTACGGATATATCAGGAATAAATAAAAGAACCAAAAGAAAGTATAGACAATATATGAATAGAAGAGGAGGATTTAATAGACCATTATCACCTTCATTTTGAGAGAATTATATATTTAAAATGTTTTTATATAATATTGATTATATTAGAAAAAGCACACAAAAATATACACATATCAAATATATATATATATATATATATATATATATATTTTATATTTATAATATATATCCTTTTTGATGGGTTATAATTTTTACGTCCCACATAATATCTGCACATATATATATATATATATATATATATATATATATATATATTTGTTATTTATTTATATGTTTTTTTGATTTTTATTTATTTATTTGTTTTTCTTTTCTTTTTTTTTTTTTTTTTTTTTTTTTTTTTTGTTGTATATAAAACTTTGTTATATATAAATTTTAATAGTTGTTCTTTTTATAAAGATGGAAATAATATGGATTTTCATAATTATATGTAAATATATATATGGGGTCAAATTATAATTCCTATGCACAATAATATATTAATTTTTTTAAAACATTTGATAAAATTATTTCTTATATGCCTCCTTTTTTTTTTTTTTTTTTTTTTTTTATAATTTCTATAGAATAAATAATATCAATAGGAAAATTAAATGATATATATATATATATATAAATATATATATATATATATATATATATATATATATATATTTATGTTTTAAAAAATGGATGCACACATTAAAAAGTATTTTTTTTTTTTTTTTTTTTGTTCCAAAGTATTTAATTCTTTCTCTAGTAAGAAAAAAGAAAAAAAAGAAATTATCCATTTTTTTATTTTTTTTTTATTATTCACCTAATTTATATTCTATAAATAAAATAATCCAAATGAGTTCCATCTAAGATAATAATATTTTTATACTTAAAATAAAAAAAAAAAAAAAAAAAAAAATTCATCTATTCTTACAATTATTGTTGTAAAAGGAACTTCATTATTACAATAAAAAAAAAATATATATATATATATATATAACAATATGTAGTTAATAATTTCTTATTTAAGATCCAGAGAAAAAAAAAAAAAAAAAAAAATGAGAAACTCTACATATATATAATGTGTATAACCAAATTTATATATGTACTCTTTTCCGTGCATGCATAGATGTGTTCAATAATTTTCCCCTTATATAGATAATATATTTATATATCATAAGGTTTTTTTTTTTTTTCCATTTTTTTTTTTCTTTTTTTTCTTATGTATATTAATAAAAATGTGTATATATGACTAGATCTTTGGTGATCATAATTTAAACATAGCTATAAAAAAGAAGAAAAAAAAAAAAAAAAAAAGGAAAAGAAGGAATTTTTTTTTGTTTGGTTATATAATTAATTTTTAAAAAAATATAAAAAATAAATAAAAACATAAGAATATTATATAATGGTTATTAAATAAGAATTTGGTGACTTGGTTTTTTATTATTATTTATTTGTTTTTTTTTTTTTTTTTTTTTTTTCTTTTCGTTTAATTTCCATATTGTTATTATTCTCATGTTTGTTCTTGTTGTAGTTTCTGTTTCCTGTTCTCATAATTTTTTGGTAACTTAAAAATGTGAACCTGTTTTTTTTTTATTTATTTATTTTTTTTTCTTCTATATTAATTTGTTTTTATTTTTTTATATAATATATATATAAATATATATATATTTTTTTATATTTACAAAAAGATATTTATTACGAAAAAATATTATATTTTCAACTATATATATATATATATTTATTTATTTATTTTTATTTTTATTTTTATTTTTTTTTTGCTGTAAAAAAAAAATGATGTGTTAAAATTAATTGTCGAGTTATTCATTCTACACTATAGAAAATGTTGTATGTATTTTATTTTGCTTCATATTGTGGTAATTGGATTTATTTATTTATTTGAATTTTTATCTTTTGCTTTTATTTTTTCTGTATACAAGAAAAATAAAAAAAAAAAAAAAAAAAAAAAATATAGGGGATAAATATTATAATAT
This sequence comes from Plasmodium sp. gorilla clade G2, assembly GCF_900097015.1. Lineage (NCBI taxonomy): Eukaryota > Apicomplexa > Aconoidasida > Haemosporida > Plasmodiidae > Plasmodium > Plasmodium adleri (nom. inval.). The sequence continues at coordinate 705,626 of NC_041700.1, forward strand.
TATTTGTTCATAATATATACATATATAATACATTTCCTTCTTAAATTTTTTTTTTTTTTTTTTTTTCTTTTTTTTTGTAACTTTAAATGAACCATATTGAAAAAACAATTCTGTCGCCACGTATAAGACTCGATTAAAAAATATATACATATATTATATATATATATATATATATATATATATATAATATCTTGTTGAATTATTTTTTAATATATATATATTTATTTATTTATATGTATATATTTATATATACGTTTTATAATGGCGTGCACACCTTTACTTAGCGAAGAAGATTTATATAGATTCCGTACGAAGCAATGTTTACGATTAGCTAAAGGTTTGTGTGAGTTCGGGTTCGATAGATGTCAGTATAGTCATAGTGCTGAATGGATTAGACGTTGTCCATATTATATTTCCTTACCTTCTTATTTAAGATATATTCCTGTTGCATGTCCATATTTTATTAAGAATAAGAATGAAAGCGAAGAAGATAAGGAGAAAAGAAATATGATATTAAAGAATTGTGTTCATTTAACTAATAAAGATGGTAGTGTTAATAATAAATTTTATAAATATATTGAAGAGACAAATATTAACAAATGCCCTTTAGGTGTAGAATGTCCATTAGCTCATAGTGTAGATGAAATTGATTATCATCCACTTGTATATAAAACAAAAAGATGTGAAAATTATATGCATGCAAATTGTAATAAATATTATTGTAATAATTTACATGGATTAGCTGAACAAAGAAAAATAAAAGAATATTTTATTCCATATTCAAACAAAATAGATATTCCAGCATATCCTAATGTTACCATTGTTAGTAAAATTCAATATGGTTCATTTAAAGGACAAACACAATTATCAAATAAGCAAAAAAAAATCAATACAGATTTCAATTTTCATTCAAGAAATTATAATTATCCATGTAAAATGATTAATGCAAAAAATTATAAAAATATAGATCTTAAATATAATTCTCTAAATCTTCCTAGTCAACAAAGATATACATTACAAGAACAAAATATGAATCAACCTAAAAGATACACTACATCTAATTTAATCAATATGCAACCTTCTCATAATAATTTTTCCTTCTCTTATGAAAATCAATTTAAAAATAAAAAAAAAAATTCTATTTTTACATACCTAAATAATTTTGATGATAAATATACATTATATTTACATATATTAAAGAAATTCCCATATCTTTTTGATTTAAACATTTCTGATATGAATAACAATAATTCAGTATCACTCATACAAACACAATCATTATCAGATAATTTTATTCTACACGATAATACATCTAAAGGGAATAGGACAGATTTGACAAATATAACAAATGATGATAATATAGGCATTTCTAGTAAAAATAATAATAATAATAATCAAGATATATGTGAAAAAGAATTTTCGAATAATAACACACAAAATATAAATGATTCTCAAAATAAATATAACACATTTGAACAATGTACAGAAAATATTTTTATGAATAATAGCTATTATGAAATATTGAATCATATATTTAAAAAGAATTTACAAATAACTAAAAATAAAATAACATGTGAAAATGACACACAAAGGTCTTTCAATGATATGGAAAATGATTATACAAAAAATTCAAGCGACAATGTAGATCTTGATTTTATAAGAAATCTTAATGGTAACTACATTAATGCTGATAATAAAATTGAAACATATGATGATGTTTTGAATATGCTAAGTCATATTTTGTGTTTGCTATATTTTACATCCGATTCGAGAGCTCATGCAACATTTGACATGTATGCACACAAACTAGCCAAACAGGTAATTAATCAATAAAAAATAAAAATAAAAAAAAAAAATATATATATATATATATATATATATATATTAATTTAAGTATATAATATAAATATATATATGACATACAAAAAAATATGAAAAATATATATATATGTATATATATATTTTTATTTATTTATTTATATTTTTTATATCATATAAATAAATGTTATATTCATATCTAATACATGAAAATAATTCTTTACGATTATCGTTTTATAATTGTAAATAGCTATATGGGTTTATACAATAATGGCTGTTTTTTTTTTTTTTTTTTTTTTTTTTTATGACCATTCATATTATATATATATAACTTTTGCATTTTTATTTTTTTTTTTTTTCTAGCTAAATTGTGAAAGCCGAAAAAGGAAGGAAATGTCTATGCCAAAATATTTAAACTACAACATGAAAGAAATGATTTAGAAGATATATAAAAAGACAACAAAATAAAATATATATTATATATATGTCTATCTTTCTCTCTGTATGTATATATTTGTTTTATTATTTAATTTATTTCAATATGTAGTTTCAACTATATAGTTGTTTTAATATATTTTTTTTTTTTCTTCGTATTTTAATTCATGAATAATTAAACTTATAATAATTTATTTTCCTGAAATTTATTTACATATATTTATAATGATTTTGTAGATATTTATTAGTATATATAAATATATATCTTATGAGTGTATTTTATTTATTATATTTTTAATTTGTTTATTTATTTTATTTTATTTTTTTGTTTCCTTTATAAAACTTATTAATTAATTCATAACACTTCTTTTTATTGTAAAATTTATATACTTATATAAAATCATCAAAAAACAAAAAAAAATGCTATTTGTAATAACAAAGAACAGGTTGAGTTAGGTGTACAAAAATTATTATTTTTTCTTAAAAAATATATATATATAATTGTTCATAAGGGAAAGAAAAAAAAAAAAAAAATGATTAATGTTCAACTGTATGTATATATATTAACATTTATATAAATATAAATACGCCTTTAGTTATAATTAATTGTTTTATAATTTCTTTTTTTTTTGTCTATATATGTACAAATACATATAACATACATATATTTAATGAAAATAATATGTTGTCAAAAATGAAATATATATATATATATATATATATATATAATAAGGATGGGGCCACTTAATTGTATGCATATAAAAAAACGTTAGTATTTTATTATTCATAATTATTTATAGTGACCGTTTATGTGAAATATTCAAAGTATGACAAATTCTTTCTTTGAACTTGTAACTTAAAAATATATAATACCATAAAAAAAAAAAAAAAAAAAAGAAAGAAGAAATAAAGATAGTAAATTGTAATATTATAATTTCTACATTATACTAATAATACAAACATATGAAAATTCTTTATATATGGACGAAAAAAATGATATATTCTTATATATATTTTTTTTTCACATTTATTAAAATATAAAGAAATTTTTTATTTTATAAGACATTTTAAATAATAATAATATTTCTTATATTTTAAAGGAATAGGGGAATAAAAGAAAACACCCCCAAAAAAAGTAACTTATATCAATTATTCATATTACAACGTTCAAATAATTGTTCAATATAATATTATATAAATAAATAAACTATATATATATAATATACACATATATAATTTGTAAAATTTTTTTAAAAATGTCAATTGCTATTTATTATATGTTATTATATTCAAAATTAAAAACCATGAGCCCAAAGCAAAATATTCTACGTATTATTTATTAAAGGAAATATCATTTTTAAATATAAGCATATATTTATATGATCATATTATATATAATAAATATATTATATTGATAAATATATATATATATATATATCATTGGACTAAAAAAATATACATATAATACGCGTATTATTATGTGTATAATGTACATATAATAGCACAATATATATATACATAATATATATTAATTCCTCATTTTTTTTTTTTTTTTTTTTTTTTTTTTCCCTTTTCATCATATAAATTAATATTTTACTTATATATGTTTTAAAATAATGATTAAAAAATTATATACATATATATGTTTTAATTTTTTTTCCTTAAAATAATTACATACATTTTTCTTATATGCTATAGTATATTAAAAAAAATATATATATATAATTAAATATTATAATAATATATATGCATATATTTATATATGTACATCATACATATTATATATACAATATATATTTATATATATTTTTTATTTCTTCTTATATAACAAAAATATAAATGTGTATGAAACAAAACGAATAAATAAAATTATTTTCAAGCTTTTTTAAATAAGGAAAAAAAAGGGATATAAGGATAAAGTATAATATATTTTTTTTTTTCCTTTTTTAATATATACATATATTATATGTACATATATTAATTACATATATTATACATATATATTATATATATTTCTTTTTTCATATATATTTTATATACATACATGATAATATATAATATTAATATGATATAAATATTTCTTTTATTTATTATGCACATAGGTTTTGGGACAAAATATTTAAAAAAATATATAATAATATATTAAAAAAAAAAAAAAAAAAAAAAACTAGAAAGAGCAAAAAAAAATATAAAGCATATTTATTCATTATTAAAAATATATATATATACATATATATATGATATACATATAACATATATATAATAAAATAGTTATTTTTTATATAATAATATATACAAAAAAGAAGATAATAAAAACACAAAGAATGAAGAAAAAAAGTGTATATAAAAAATTACATAAAAAAGAAATATTTAGAAATAAATAAATATAATTATTTTATACATATATATATATATATATTATATATATCACTACATTTTAAGATCGATTAATATATGATAAAAAAAAAAAAAATTATATATATTCATATATTATATTTTATAAAATAAATAGTATTATAATATATAATATAAATATATAAAATACATATGTATTAAAAAAAAAAAAATGCCTATTTATTGTTTAATATTTTATTAAATTATAATATATTTAATATAATTATATATATATAATATATATAAGAAAAAAAGGACTATTATTTTATTTTATTTTTTTTTTTGAAATATCATATTTATTTTTATATTTTTACTTGCACATAAAAAAAAAAAATATATCATATATATATATATAATATATAATATATAAATAATAAATAATATAATACATAATAATAATAATATTATGAAAAGAACATATTCTGGAGAGAATAAAAATTAAAAAAAGAAGAAGAAAAAAAAAAAAAAAAAAAAAATTTATATACTAATAATAATAATAATAAGGAAGAAAAGAAATATATTATATTATTTACATATTATTATAGTACATAATATAAATATACGTACATAATATAATAAAAATATATTTTCATATTTCATTATTTCATATAACATATTATATATATAACTTATTTTATGTATATATATATATATATATATTTATATTATATATATAATAATTATATATACAATATAATTATAATTTATTTATTATTTATTATTTTTTTTTTAAATATAATAAAATAATAAATACTTTTTTTTTATACAAAGCATATTTTATTTCTTATAATAATATAAAGAAAATTTTTATTGCATGGCTTGAATTATTATATCATTATTTTATATTAAAAAAAATATATATTATTTATATTATGTTAACAAAAATTAATTTTAGGCCTTAATTTTATTTAAATATTATTTTATTATATATATAAAAAAATTTTTTTTTTTTTTTTTTTCATTATCTTTTTTATTTATATATATATTTTTTTTATATAAGAAAAAAAAATATATTTAAACATTTATTTAATATTATAATAATATTCTTTTCTTTTTTTTTTTTATATATTTTACGTAGACTTTAATATATTATATATAATAAAATACATATATATAAAATAATATTATATATATATTTATATTTTATATATTTATAATATATTATTATTTATATATTATTATTAGTAAGTAAATTACATATATATTATACTGTGTTATCATAAATTTTTTTCCTTAAGAAAAAAAAAAAAAAAGAAAACATATAAAATACAAATATTTATATAATATATATAAAAAACAATGGCAACATCTGAAGAATTAAAACAATTGAGATGCGATTGTACTTATCGTTCGAAATTGGCTGAGCAAGCCGAAAGATATGATGGTAATAATAATAAAAAGGATTTATTAAAAAAAATATATCAATAAATAAATATATATATATATATACATGGTTACATTTATGAAATTGTTAAGATATGTATGATTAATATATATGAATGGCCATAAAAATGTTCCTGTATATATATGTATGTGACAATATATGAGTTGTATTATACATATATATATATATTTATATATATATATATATTTATATATTTATATTTTTTTTTTTTTTTTGAAAATTTTTTAAATGTTTATAGAAATGGCAGATGCTATGAGAACTTTAGTTGAGCAATGCGTGAACAATGACAAAGATGAATTGACCGTCGAAGAAAGGAATTTATTGGTACAGCCACAATGATATTTGAATAAATAAATATATATAAATATATAAATATAAATATATATATATATATATAAATATATTTATATATATATATATATATATATATATATATATATATATATGATTACATATTATATATTTATATTTACCATTTCTTCCTTTTTGTAGTCCGTTGCTTATAAGAATGCTGTAGGTGCTCGTCGAGCCTCATGGAGAATAATTTCTAGTGTAGAACAAAAAGAGATGAGCAAAGCTAATGTTCATAATAAGAATGTTGCTGCTACTTATAGAAAGAAAGTTGAAGAAGAATTAAATAATATTTGTCAAGATATTTTAAATCTTCTTACGAAAAAGTTAATTCCAAATACTTCAGAAAGTGAAAGTAAAGTTTTTTATTACAAGATGAAAGGTGATTATTACCGTTACATTAGTGAATTTTCTTGTGATGAAGGAAAGAAAGAAGCATCCAATTGTGCTCAAGAAGCTTATCAAAAAGCTACGGATATTGCAGAAAATGAACTTCCTTCCACACACCCAATACGTTTAGGTTTAGCATTGAACTATTCTGTTTTCTTTTATGAAATATTAAACCAACCACACCAAGCATGTGAAATGGCAAAAAGAGCTTTCGATGATGCCATTACAGAATTTGACAATGTTAGCGAAGACTCTTATAAAGATTCCACTTTAATTATGCAACTCTTAAGAGATAACTTGACCTTATGGACATCTGACTTACAAGGAGATCAGACCGAAGGTAAAAAAATAATATGCACATAAATATATAAATATATATATATATATGTATATTTATTTATATATTTATTCATTCATGGATTTTTTTTTTTTTTTTTTTTATTACTTGTGTTTTAATTTTTACACACAACTTTATTATATATTATAACCATGTTTTTATTTATTTTACCTGAACTGTTCATATATTTTTTTTTTTTTTTTTTATTACTTGTGTTTTAATTTTTACACACAACTTTATTATATATTATAACCATGTTTTTATTTATTTTACCTGAACTGTTCATATATTTTTTTTTTTTTTTTTTTTTTTTTTTGCAGAAAAATCAAAAGACGAAGGTTTAGAATGAAGTTAGTAATATTTTTCATTTAGCAAGAATGTACTTATATATATATATATATATATAACTACATCATATGTGTTTTATAATTTATTAAAAATTGAATTTTTTTTTTTTTTTTTTTTGAGAAGGAAAGTTATCAACTGTTTGATTTCATAGGTTTAAAAGTTTAAAACTTGCTAATATATAATAATTCTGTAATATATATATATATATATATATATATGTATATATTAATAAAAGAAATAAAAACAACACCTTATGTGTATATCCATATATGTATTTTTCATATACATATATATAGATATGTACATATTTATGTGTTTCCATTTTTTCATTATTATATTTAGTGATTATCGTGCATTTAAAGTTGGTATTATATATTTATATATATATATATATATACATGTGAGTCAAACAATATATAAAAAAAAAAATTCATAACATAAAAAATATATATATTTATTTATATACATTTATATATATAAATATTAAGAAAAAATTAATAAAGGTAAATAAATAAATATAAATATATATATATAAATATATTTATTTATTTATTGATACATATATATATTTATATGTAAATATAAAAAAATAAAAAATAAAAAATAACAATAATATATATACATATATATTTATATATATATATATATATATATGAAAAAATAAAAAAAAAGAAAGAAATTTTAAATATTGATAAAATTTACAGCATATAATAATTTTCCTATTTTTCCCTTTTAACTTTCAATTATAGTGTTATATTTATATATAAATATATATATATATATATATATATATACTATATATTTATATATTATATTATACATATATTAAGTACTTAACATTCATTTAACGTAAAATTTTTTTTTCTATTTTTTTTTTTTTTTTTTTTTTTTCATATCATATAAAAAAAAAATTATTCTTTACTAGAACGAATAAATAATTAAAAAGAAAAAAAAAAATTAAAAGAAATATATATATATATATATGTGAAGAACAGCTATATCTTAAAAATGTTAATAAATTTATAGACTCTTTTCATTTAATAATATAAGTGAATTCCATAGCATAAGAGTTTATTAATAGAAATTCTTTTTTATCTATATTTATATTTAAGGTTTTTATAAATTATGAAACCTAAATTTATATTTGAATAAAACGCATTTATTTTTCCATGTGTTTCTTATCTTTCCTTAATTACTTCACTATGTTAGAACAACAAAAAAAAAAAAAAATAATATAAAGATAGTCAACATGTTGGTTTATCTAGACATGTAACATGTATTTAATTTAAATAGTAATTAGTACGAATGGTTTTAAATGAATAAATAAATATATATGTGTGTCATTTAAAAATAAGTATTGTTCTGTTAATTTGTGTAAAATAATTAAAACTTTTCCTTTTTTTTTTTAAATAAAAATTTAAGTTGTACTATATATATATATATATATATATGTTCTTTTTTTAAAAACAAAAAAAATTTATAAAATTATAGACAATATAAGAAATATATCTACATATAAATGTAAACAAAAAAAAAAAAAAAAAAAAAAAAACCTATATATATCTATATATATATATGTATATATTTAAATATGAATAAAGGTACTATTGTAAAACTTCATTCCTTAAATTTAGACAGGAATATAAATAAGAATGTGTCTATTAATAGAAATGGAATAAATAATTATGAATCCGATTTATCTATATCATCATATAAAACATTTAAGAATTCAAGTGATAATACTGATATACCTTTGTATAGAACGTGTACTAACGATTCTGATAATTCAATAAAAAATAAAGATATTTATGGTTATAAAAAAGTAGTATCTTTGAATGAATATATATTTAAATTTAAAAAACTGACAAATGAAAAAAATGAAAATACATTAGACAAATGTAATATTTTTCGAAGATTTAATACTAACCAAAAAAATCTTATAGACATTTCAGATTCATGTAGTGAATCTAATTTGAGTTCTGAATGTAATGTTACTATAGATGTAACAAGAAATATTATGGAAAAAAAGAAAATACAACAAAATATAAGTGACAATATGAAAGATATATTTTGTCTTTATGATAAAGAAAAACATTTTAATTATAATAAATATGATACAATAAAAGATATTAAGAAATATAAAAGTCATATGCCAATGGAAGATAAACCTTTATCTTGTTATTTGAATTCATCATTTAAATTAATGTCTCACGATTTAAATTGTGACGAAAAATATAACAGAACAAAAACATTCTTTCAAAATATTAATAGTGTTACATGTCAAAAAAGAGGTACATATGTATATATATATATATATATATATATATATATATAAAGAATAAAAAAAATAAAAGGATAAGAAAAACTATTCCCCTTTTTTTTTTTTTGTTAATATATTATGATTATTATATATTTTGTTCACATTTTTATATTATATCAGATGAATATATTATAATTTCATTCTTCCTTTTTTGCCTTATATATTTGTATATTTATTTGTATATTTTTTTATTTTTATTATTTTTTTTTTTTTCTGTTGTAGGATTTATTACATGTTCAAGTGGAAATATATTAAATAGAGATATTATAAAAAATAATGAAGAAAAAAAAAGTTTGAAAAAAAAGGTGAAAAAGCATTGCAAACATAAAAAGAGTTTTTTACAAAGTGTAAAAAAAAAGAGGATAAAGAAATACAAAACCCTTTTATATAATTTAATAAATAATGAGAATAAACTATTTGTGAGGAAACTAAGATTAAGTGTTAGAGATATATATTCATACAATCTAAGACATGGAAAAAATAAAAATAAAAGAGTTTTATTTTTTTCTAATTGTAAAAATCATATATATCATTCATTGAGAACGAAAGATAGGAATTATATTTTTAATAATAAAAATAAAACATGTATAATGAAATATAATATAAGAAATGTTTTTATAAATAACTATGAAAAAGATTTCAATAAAAAAATTGATAATAATATATTCTTAGAAATTGAACAAAAGAATATAGAGAAAGATATATATGAAAAAAATAAGAAATCAAATGACGAATATATAAAGAATGAACTTGATAAAAAAGAATCTATTTCTTTTTATTATGATTTACATAAAAATAAAAATATAATTATAGGAAATAGAAATATAATATTTCCTTCTTGTCAAATAAAATCTGATAAAGCTAAAATAATTATAGGAGAAAATAATTTATTTGAAGATTTAGTTACTATAATAAATAATACAAGTACAGATATGTATATAGGGAGTTATAATATATTTAGATCTGGCTCATATATATATAATACGATGAATATAGGGGATAGAAATTGTTTCGATTATAAATGTAGGTTGATACATAAAAATGAAATACATATTATATATATGTATGTATGTATGTATTTATATATTTATATATTTATTTTATTTATTTCATTACACTCAGGCAATATAATTAAGAGCAATATAGGATCACATACATTTATTGGTATAAATATGCTGATAGACAAAAAATCGAAATTAAGAAATCATCATAAAATTGTTGATAATGTAGTTATATATTTAAATTCACAAATTATACAAGTAAATAAAAAAATAAATACAACATAACAGTATATATGTATATATATTTTTGTGTTTTTTTTTTTATGTCTTCTTTATTTTTCCTTATTATTTATTTAGGACAATATGAGAGAAATAATATCACGATATAATCACATAAAATGAATAAAAAAAAAAAAAATAATAAAAAAATAAAGTAAAATTCCCGCATTTTAAAACATATATATAATTACAAATATATATATATATATATATTCATATATTCATTTCTGCATTAATTTTACATGTTTATATGTACATATATTTTATATAACCTCTTTTTTTTTTTTTTTTTTTTTTTTTTTTTTTTTTAATAATCATATAGACATATCTTCTACATTTTCCTTTTTTTTTTAAATATGACACTATAAATAATTTTTGATTGAATAATTGTTCTTTTTCCTTTTTAAAGAAAAAAATGATGATAAGTTTATTTATTTATTTATTTTTTTTTTTTTTGTGAAAAATGTAAAGATAACGACAAAAAATAAGAAAGAAAAAAAAAAAAAAAAAAAAATATTAAAAATATGTATTTGTATACAATATATATATAACATATATAAAATTTTATGTCTTGTCTAAAAAAAATATATTATTATAGTAGCTCCAAAATATTTATAATCATACTATATCACAGCATTTATGAAATAAGTATATTATCTGGAAGTCTTTCGATTTTATATTTAAAATTTTTAGCATATAAAATAGGAACTCCTGGTATTTTTCTTAATCTTATTTTAAGATCTCTATCATTTGTTGCAATAATATAACAACGACTTTCTTTAACTCGATTAACTATGCAATCATCTGCATATGTACCTTTATGATTACAAGTTAATCTTTGAAAACGTGGATCCTTTATTAATTTTAATCCTAAAGAATATCGTTGTCCTAACTTTTCCATTTCTGCTACTACACAATCTGTTACAAAGATATTACATTTGGCTAGTAGAACCTCAGAACATCCTTTTATTATATCAATTTTATATTGTATACTCGAATTTATAAAATTCGTATCTAGGATTATATTATATGGTGGACATAAATTTTCATTATAATTAAAAAATAAATTACTGTCAATTACTTCTATTTGTTTTAATTGTTCACTCTCTTTTTTTTTCTTCTTTTTTTCTTCTTCTGCTTGTTTTATTTTATTATTCTGAATAATCCTTTTATCGTTTGGATTTATAACTCGTTTCAGTTTTACGATTTTCTGGGTTTTCTTAAACTTACCCTACAAATAAAAATAAAAAAAAAAAAAAAAAAAAAAAAAAAAAAAGAATTAATACAAACATTATATAAATATAATATCAAATATATACAATATAAACAGTTTCTTTTTTTTCTTTTTTTTTTAATATATTATTATTTATATACATAATATAAAATTGTATTATCTTATTTTACCATTTCTTCATTTTGTTTTTGCTTCTACAATTTTTGTTAATATTTCTATGTTGCCTTGATATAACAGAAAAAGATTAATATTAAATTTAAAAAGAAAAAGAATAAATATAAGTATAATATTATATGATATGATATAATATATATATTGAAATATTAAAAATTAAAAAAAAAAAAAAAAAAAAAAAAAAAAATTATAGTCTTCAAATTTGTGCATATATATAAATATATTTTTATTTATCTTTTATTTTGTAAATTAAATATATATATATATATATATGTATACATAATAATAGTGACTATTATATAATATTTATTTTAAAACATCTTCGGCACAGAAAATATATATTTTTTATTTTGAAGGAAAAATTAAATTATTATAGTAACATGAAAAAATAGGAAAAATAAATTTCTTATATTTTCATGTTAATATATAACAATACGACAAAATATTTTTTTTATAAATTGAAACTGAAAAAGAAGAGAAAAAATATAAAAAAAAGAATATATATAATATAGTTCATTATACAAAGGACAAGATAAAATAAAATAAAATAAAAAAATAAAGAAGGAAATATATACTAAGGCTTCGTAAGCCTAAATTATTTATATCACAATATTTCAATATATAATTTTAGAAGAAAATTAAAATAACAACAATACATTAACATATATACATACATATAAATATAATACATATATATATATATATATATATATATAATGAAGACTATGTTTTTATTTGAAAGAAATTTATTTAACCTATATAATATGTGTATATATATAAGGTAAAGAACCCTTCCCCCTATTTTTAATCTTAAAATTTAATATATCTTTTGCACATAAAATATATATATATATATATAATTCCCTTTTAAGTATTATAGATATTACCATATGTTGTGTAATCTGTAATATTATATTTCTTTAAAATATGTTTTATAATATCATACATATTTAAAAGAACTTTATAAAATAATTCTCAAAACTTAAAAACATTAATCTACATATTTTGTGTCTTTTCTCTATATTATAACACAAGAAAAATAGGAATAATAAATTTCTTGTATACAACTTGAAATAAGGATCTTATTATAAATAAATATATATATATATATATATATATATATATATATATATATATATATTTATATTTATAGGATGTTGTTTTTTTATATTTTTATTTTAGATTATATCAATATAAGGTCAAATAAATACATTATAAAAATATATATATATATATATAAATATATCTATGACATTTAAAAAAACAAAAAAAACATTTATTATTAAATGAATTATTTAATTTTATATGCTAAATTTAAATTACATTTTTTATAGATGTTTATTAAGTTTTATTTTATATCATTTTTTAAACGTTCTATATATTTGTAATATTAAAAAAAAATTTATTCTTGATATGTTGTATATATTATATTATTCTATATATATATTTAAAAAATATATATATATATTTTTTTTTTTTTTTTTCTGTATCTGTTTAATATATATATAATTCCTTATATGTTTTATTTTCTCATAATATTATTATTTACTTGTTTTTTTTTTTCTTTTATACATTATATATAAAATAATATAATATACTTATTATTATTTTTATAGAATAGTTAGTCACAAAGTATATGATAATATATAATAATAATAATAACATATATTTAAATACTTCAAATTTATAAAGATTATATTATTATAATAATTGTACTATTTATATTTATTTTATGTATGAATATATAATATTATTATATATATTTTTTTTTTCTTCCTTTTTTTATTAATTTATATATATATATATATATATATATATATAATATAAAAAATATATATATTATATATATTTCTTTCATACACTATAAATTTAAATACATATATATATATAATATAGTTTATTGGGGTTTCCTACTTTTTATTCTTTTTTTAATAAAAATACATTTTTTTATTTATTATTTTATACATATTACAACAGATATATTATACAATATATAAATAAATTGATGATAAAATAAAAAATTATTTCTTTTATTTTATATATAAGAGATTATTATTTATATTAAATATATATAATACATATATATATTAATATAATATATATTATTTATAATAATATACCATACAAATCAATATATAGGTAACAAAAAAAATATATTCAATTATTTCATTTCATTTTTTAAAAAATATATATTTTTTTTTTAAATAAAAAAATAACCTTTTTCCCTCAATTTTATAAGAAGATTGTTTTTTTTTTTTTTTTTTATCATGCATATTTTTTTATTTTATCAGCAAAATAAAAATTAAATAAATATATCATCTAAAAAAAAAAAAAGTATGTGAATTTATTCTATTAAATAATATTATTATACATATATTATATATATATTATATGTATGATATATATATTTATTTGTTATGTATATAAATATTTTTTTTCTTTCATTTTTATTCTTATCTTTTTTTTTTTTTTTGTTTTGTTTATTTAAAAAAAAAAATATAAATATTTTATTATATATATTATTTTATTTTATTCAAAAAAAAAAAAAAAAAAAATATTTTATTATTTTTTTTATAATTACAAATATAATATAATTTTTATATTTATTATTTTAAATTATAAAATACTTTGTATTTATTGTATAATATATATATATATAATAAATACATTTTTTAAAAAATTTAGAATAAAATAATTATATATATATATATATTATATTATAGATATAATTATTTTATGATATATTATTATTTTCTTATTTTCATTTATTATGTATATATATAATATTATTTAAATGTTATATATATATATATATATATATATATATATGTATAAAAAGAAAAAACAGGATTTTATTAATATATTATATATATATATATATATATATATATATTTTTCTTGCTAAGCGATTTTCATACATTTTTTAAATATCAAAAAAAAAAAAATAATAGAGTTATATATAAATAAATAAAGGGAATATATAAATATATGTATATATAATTATATATATATATATATATGTAATATTTTTATGTAAAATAATATTGTATAATTTCATATGCATTTTCCTTATAGAGTTTTCTTATGTTAACTTTTTTTTTTTTTTTTTTTTTTTTCCCCCTATGGTATGATTTGTTTATTTTTTCATTTCGTATTTTTATTTTAGAAAAGAAAAAAATATATATGTTTTTATAAAATTTGAAAAAAAGTGAAAAACTATAATATTAATAAATTGTATATATATATATATAAATATATATATATAAGTAAATAAAAAAATATGCATAAATATATTTTATTCATATATAATATTATATATATTTCTATTTCATGTGTGTATTTACTTATATATTTTAAACATAATTACAATAATAATATATAACTATATTTTTCATGTTTCATATATATTACATATATATATATATATATATAATACAAAATAAAGAATATTATAATTTATAAGTAATTTTTAGTATAAATTAAAATTCATATCTATCGTTCACATTTTCCATATTACTGAATTTTTTTTTTTTTTTATGTTTTGTGTAATATATATATATAAATAAATACATAGCAAAATTTTTATATTTATTTGCTTTTTCTTTTCTTTTTCTTTTTTATTTTTTTTTTTGTTTTTCACATATATATATGTGTGTTAATTTAATTTTCTTTTATGTTTGCTTTTTTATATGTTTTACACAACGTCATATGAATATGTACAGAAAATATTTTTATGTGAATTATTTTATTTTTCTTATATGTGTTTTATTTTTATTTTTGTGTAAAGATAATTCTATATAAATAAATATAAATAAATGTATATAAATATATATAAATATATATGTATTATATATATGTAAAAATATTATAATATAGCATGAACGTTTTTGAATTCTATATAAAAATATTATATGTGTATATTATATAAATATAACATTCATTTTACATATATAAATATTTTTGAGTGTTTGATTTTTTTTTTTTTTTTTTTTCTGGAAAGAGACGTAGAAGAATATTATTTTTTTTTTTTGATAAATCCACGAATTGAAAAATACAGATGAATTTTTTTTTTTTTTTTTTTTTTTTTTTTTTTTTTTTACGTTTAACGATATAATATATATATATATTTATATTTACAAATATATGTATAATTGTATAATTACATTTTTATATGTATAACCAAAAAAACAAAAAAAAAAAAAAAAAAAAAAAAAAAAAAAATTAATGAAATTGACTTGAAGAAATAAGTGCAGAGTTTTATTTAAATTAGCTAAATTAACAGAAAACAAAAAAAAAAAAAAAAAAAAAAAAAAAAAAAAATAAAGTAAAATTCCCGCATTTTAAAACATATATATAATTACAAATATATATATATATATATATATATATATACATACATATACTTAATACAAAAAAAAAAAAAAAAAAAAAAAAAGTAAAGGAAAAGGAAAAAGAAAAAATATATAATCATATTAATACACAATATATATACATATAATTTTACATAATTAGATTTACTGAAGTACACAATTTATTTTATTATATATATATATATATATATATATATATTTTAAAAATATAAAATAAAATAACGCAGCGAAAAACACATATATATATGTATAAAATATATATATGCACATATATGTAATATATATGTATTTATTTTTTATCAGTATAATTATATAAAAATTAAATAAAAATTCAAAGATAAGATATTTAATATATATATATTTATTTTTTTATAACGTAAAAATTAAGTGGAAAATCTGATAAGCTGAATTGTGTATTATATATATATTAAGTAATCAGTGGAGACGTGGAAAAAATAAGAGATATGAATTTATTCAAAATAAATTCAAAAGGAATATATATATATATATACATACATATACATATGTCAGTAGTATTTGATATATATATATTTTTATCTATATGAAGATATAATTCATGTGTGTTTATATATTACTGTGAATTCAGTATTTTATATGAGCATATATATATATATAAAGGAAAAAAATAAAATAACATTTTTTTCTTTTTACATTTTTGCTTTTATAATTCCTTTCTTAAATTATTTCTACGAAACATAGTTAAAACAATGAGTTCTGAAAAAAACGCAACCACGGTAAAGATAAAGAAAAAGAAATATATCAAATAGTGTATGTGTATATATATATAAAAATTTTGTATATGTGTATGTATATATATATATAAAATTTGTGTATGCATATTTATACTTACATTTAAAGAACCTTAGACAAAATTTCATGGCATACCACTATATATATATATATTATTTTAATTTGTACATAAAAAATAATATGCATGTGTTAAAAATATATTTATATATTAATATGTTATATTGATGTATATTTTTTTTTTTTTTTTTTTTTTTTTTTTTTTAGCCAACACCCATATTGTGTGAAAACAACTGCGGGTTTTATGGCAACCCTGCAAATAATAATTTATGCTCTAAATGCTATAGAGAATTTCAAGAGAAAAAAAAGAAACAGATATCTGAAGAGGAGAAAATGAATGATAAAAATATGAATGATACATTAAATAATTATAATAATAAAATAAATGAAATAATGGAACCAACGTTTTTAAATGAAAAACAAACGGAAAAAGAAAAAAACAGTCACATAAAGGAAGAAAATTCTTCCATAATAAACAATGAACAAAATAAAGAAAGTGAAATAAAACCCGTAACCTTATATAATACAGAAGAAAAAGATAATTCTAGTCAACCTGTTGAAGATAAAAGTAAATGTTTCTTCTGTTCGAAACGTATAGGATTAGTAGGAATTAAATGTAGATGTAATCACTATTTCTGTTCACTTCATAGATATGCTGATGCACATAATTGTACATTTGATTATAAAAATTATCATAAACAACAGCTAATAAAAAATAACGTTAAAGTTGTTGCAGATAAAGTAGAAAAAATATAACCCCAACAAAAAAAAAATAATAAAATAAAATATTTAACCATTATATGTATATATATATATATATATATATATATATATATATATATATTTATAATGCCAAATGTGTACAAAATAAATACAGCAATATATCAAAATTTCACACAAATTAGTTTCAAATTAAACGCAAATTAAATAATATATAACATACAACTTTATCCCTTTATTACCTTTTTTCACTATTCTTTTTTTTTTAACTGTGCTTTTATATATATATATATATATATATATATATATATATATATATTTAGATTTATATATTTATTTATATGCATATTTTTTTATATATGTTATGATTTGTTTTTATTGGAGCAATACATTTATTTATATTTATTAATTTTTTTTTTTATTTCCCTTCTTCGTTCTTTTTTTTTTTATTTTTTTTTCTTGCTACCAAAATCATAATATATATATATATATATATATATAGGTGTTAATAATATATTAACATTTTTGATAATTCATTTTTGAAGTAATAAAAAAAAATAATAAAAAAAACAACACTTCCTAAAAAACTAAATAATTAAAATAAATTACTTTATTTTTGTTTATCTGTTTTTCTTTATTACTTTTTATTTATTTTATTTTTTTCATTTTTGTATATTTTTTCTTATATAATATTTATATTATATTGAAAATTCCTTATTTGGATAAATATAATATATATATTTTTTATTTTTAGTTAAATTAATAGCTTAGGAGTCTAATATATTAAATAACAAAACATTTTACAAAATAGGTTCATGAAAATTTATCTATATTTTTAATAAGATCTAAATAGAAAAATATAAAAACATTATATGAAGACTGAATTTCTTCCCTATAAATAATGAAATGGGAAAATATTATTTTTTTCCGTGTATTAAAATGGCATATTTTATTGTACCTGAAATTTTTTACATTAATTATTATTCTTATGTTTTTTAGCTGTATTATTTTTTTTTTTTTTTTTCTTTTAAATTTTAGCTGTTTTTTTTTTTTTTTTTTTTTTTTTTTTTTAAATTTTAGCTGTATTATTTTATTTTATATTTTTTCTCTATATTTTAGCCTCAAGTTATTTTCTTATTATTAGACTTTATCTACAATGTTAAGATAACTTTGGTATTCTTAAAATTTTTTTTAAATGAATAATATAGGATATTAATAAATAATTGATATTTGAAAGGAGGGTAATAAAAATAAGATATATATATAATATATATATTAGACACTTATATATTTGTTAATTTAATTTTTTTTTTTTTTGAAGAAAAAAAGAAAGAAAAATACAGTGCAAGTGACCTATTATATAATAATATTTACAATGCATAAATAATAAAAATATATATTTTGTTCATTTGTTACCATATATATATATATATATATATTCATAATAGATGATATAAAATGAACTTTCTCTAATTTTCATTTTGTATAAAATAAAAAAAAAAAAAAAAATAAAACCATGGTCTCTTTTTTTTTATTTTAATATTTACTAAATCTTCTTTAATTATTTCGTTTATTTTTAAATATATAACGAATGTGAATAGTTTTGATAATGAACAGTTTTTTATATACAACATTTATAAGAGCGAATTATGCCATAAATGTAAAATTTATAAACAAATTATAAAATGAATTATAAAATGAATTAATAACAAATAAAAGGAAAAATAGATAAATACACATTATATAAAATATAGTGTATAAATTTATAATTTCATAAGATAACAAAAATGAATTATTTTGTATATATATATATATATATATATCTTACCAATTATATTATCACACTTCTTGTGTGTATATTTAATTCTTTTAGAATAATTTTTGTTTAAGTAGGTTTATTTGGATTTTTTTCCTTCACATCTTGAATATTTTTTTCCCTTATAGCTATAGCATCTTCAATAAATTTCTTCATAGTTTTATGATAAGAACCATCATCATTTTTCAGAATGTCTGGATGAGTTCCTCCCTTGGACAAATATAACTGTTTCTTGGTACTTGCACATAACTATAGAAAATAAAAATAAATAAATAAATAATATAAGTATATATCCAATTAACATGCTTATTTTTAAATAATAGTATGTAATATTGTATATTTTTTATATTCTATAAAAATTTATATAAGAATAAATAAATATATAAAATATCAGAACTCGGAATAATTTACCTGAAACAATGTTCTTGTATGGGTAGTGGGTACTTTTTCATCCTAATAAAAAAAAAAAATAAATGTAAATATTATACATAAATAAATACATACACATACACACACATATATATATGTATATATATGTGTTATCACGTTTATATATATATAATTTCTATACCATTTCAGATAAGGTAAACAAGGTTGGTACTGTAATATTTTTAATTTTTGATTCGTTATCCATTTTACTTCTTATTATCATGTCATAATCAAATAAGAAAAAATGAAGGAATGGGTGAGAATATTTCGATAGATTCTTTAAACTTGTAAATGCATTCTGAACAATTAATCCACTTATCTAAAGAAAAAAATAAAAATAAAAAATAGCAAAAATAACAATTTAATACATATATATATATATATATATATATATACACTCATTTGTTTATCATTTTTACATTGTCATTCTGTTTTAATGCCGTGTCAATAGCTACTGCGGCTCCCATTGAACTAAAAGAAAAAAAAAAATTATATATATTATATATATAAAAATATAAATATATATTGAACACAATTTATAATATATACATATACATATTAAGTTTACCTTCCAAATATAAATAAATGCTTTGGATTTTTTGTCTTCACATATTCTATATATACACTAGCATCTTTATAAAGATATTCTTCCGAAGGTTTGGCGATATTAGATCCACAACTTAAAAAAGAAAAATAAAAAAAAAATATATACATGTGCATAATTTTTTATAAGAAAAAAATATTACAACTGCATATTATTAATTTATTTTTATTATTTTATTTTTTTTTTTTTTTTGTACCCTCTATTTGAGCATGAAAATATGTTGACATCAACTCGGTCTATAATTAAATTGAATAAGTTCATGTATTTTTCTAAATCTAAAAGAAAAAAAAAAATAATAAAATAAATAATAAATAAATATATATATAAATAAATTAAAAATTATAAGTTTTTTATATATGTTCATGTTATTATATTATCATTTTAATCTTTTATTTTTTTTAATAAATAAAAATATATTCATAGTTATTACATCCTCCGTTTCCTTGAAAATAAAGCATAATTGGTTTGTTCTCAGAATCTTTGGTCTTAATATACCAACTAATAAAAAAAATAAAATAAAATAAAATAATATATATATATATATTAGTATGTATCAATATATTATATTGTTTTCATTATTTATCTTTTCTTTTCATACCATGTGAATTTATGATTATCCTTA
>NC_041700.1:730000-760000 GCF_900097015.1 Plasmodium sp. gorilla clade G2
ATATAGAGTTATCTTTTTAATTTTATTTTATTTTTATATTATTTTTTTTTTTTTGTCTCCTTAAAAAATATAATTTTACCTGGTCCATTAATATAACATGATTTGCAGCTATTAAATTGAGACCTACTCCTCCAGCTTTTGTTGATAAAAGAAAAACAAAAATATTTTCATCTTTTGAAAAGCGTTTTATAATTTTCTGTCTTTCAATAGTGTTTGTTGATCCATCTAATCTTACATAAATTTGATGACCTGTATCATTTTGTGTACCCACTGATGAAGTAGAAAGTGTTGATGAAGTAAGACATACATCTTCATCATCTTCGTCTTTTTTCTTTTTATTATAATCACGATTTGTATCTTTAGTTCTTTCTGAATTTTCCATATCTTCATTATATATATCATTTGGTTTTTTTATATTTTCTTTAAAACTAAATTTTTGCTCATCCTCCTCCTCCTCAATAATATTATTATTATTATTGTCATCATGACGTTTTGTTTCTTTATACATTTGATGATCATTTTGTTCGTGTTTTATAAGCATATCATCATTTATATTATTTTCTTCCTTACAGATGGTGTCATTTTTATTTATACTTTGAGAACTTTTAATAGTTTGAATATGATCCATATAATCAGAATCATCATATATAAATTCATATAATAATGCCTCTTCTATAATATCAAGAAAAGTGGTAAACTGTGAAAAAATTAATACCTTTTGTTTTTTCTTCCTAATATCCTTAATAAGAGATAACATATGACTAATTTTACTACTATTCAAAATATGTTCTTTTGTTATTAAATATTTATTTAATTTATTATCACCTTGAGATATTAAATGTTTAATTGATAAATGAATATCGAAATCTGATATTTTCATAAATTCATTTTCAACCGTTTTTAAATCTAGATCTACATATTGATCAGTATTATAATAAAAATATTTTGAAATTTTTTTAATATCTTCTATAGTATAATAATATTTATGTAATAAAGGATGGTTACATATTCTTCTAAGTATAAATATAGAAGCGTTAATCATTTTGCCTCTAACTTCTTTACTATTTTTATTATTTTCTAGATTCTTCTTTGATTTCATATTATTATTTGTAATATCCTTACTAGAACTGTCTTCAAACATATTGCTATTATTATTACTATTATTATTACTATTATTATCATCCTTTATATTATCTTCATCAATATCATTACTATCATCATCTCTTTTGTGAATAACAATATTGCTATTCTTATTCTCTACATCTGTCTTTTCAATGTTAATAGTTTCTTCATCCATTTCTTTATCATCATCACAATCAATATCATCTTCAACATTATCTTCAATATTGTTCATATTATTTGTATTATCATTATAGTGACCATTTTGATAATTTTCTTGGTCTACATTTGATTGGCTTTCCTTCTTTTCATCTGTATTATCTTTTATACCATTTTTAATTTCTTTTTTATTTAATATGGCATATATTTTTTGTAGCTCCTTTTTGCTAGAATGTGTTTCTAAAAATTCAAGATGCTTAAATGTCTTCTGCATCTTTGAGAATATTTCATCCTTATATAGATTAAGCTGTGTATTATTTAATGGTAACTTAATAATAAGACTATGTTTTTTGGGCATATCTATAAAGACATGTTTTTTTGATCTTCTTAATATATATGGTTCAATAATAAGTTGTAATAAAATGATTTCTTTATTCTTAATTTCTACATGTTGTTTTAAATCATCTCTAATGGTTTGTATTAAATAATTTTTAATAATATTTTTATTTGTATCTGAAACAATAACATTATTTTCTTTTTCACTATGATCTTTTATATTATCATCTGTTAGATCTTCATCACACTTTATATCATAAATATTGCAATTATTGCTAATATTGTTATTATGGTCTGATATATTATGACAGGCATCTGTATATTTATTCAACATCATCATATTATTATTATTATTATGATTATTATTTTGGTTATCATTTTTTTTCATGATTTCCTCAACGAATGTTGTTAATTTTGGAGTAGTTCCTTCATCTGTTTTTTTTTTTTTATTTCTTGTTTGTACCTCTTCTTCATACATGGTTATAAAAGCTTGCATAGCATTATTTATATTAGTCTCTGTAAATATATGAGGCATTAAAAATAAAAGAAGATTTGTCAATTCTTGTGTTTTATTTTGTATGGGTGAACCTGTTAATAATATTTTATTATTGAAGACAATTTTTTTTTGTAACTTTTTATATATAAGTGAGTTTTTATTTTTTAAAAAATGTGCTTCATCGAAAATGAGATAATCATATTTTTTAATTTGTCTAAAATAAGAAACATCATTTTTGCCCATAAGCATATTGATACTTGTAATGATTAAATGAATATTATTATTACTATCATTATTATGATGATCACCATCATCATCATTATTATTATTGTAACTACTTGTAAATGTTTTATTATTCTTGTTTGACTTATTACTAAATATGTCATAAGCTAAATATCTTCTTTCAGACTGAGTACCATAATATATAATTTTATGATTTTTTAAATATGGACACCACATATTAATTTCATTATCCCAGTTTTTTAATAAACTTGTAGGTGCAACAATAATAGTTTTATTTTTAATGGTTCCTGTTTTATACATATAATCTAGAAAAACACATGTCTGTGCTGTCTTTCCAAGTCCCATTTCATCAGCTAATATACCATTTTTATTTTGTTTATATAAAACATATAACCATAATACTCCACATTTTTGATAACATTTTAATTTATGAAATGTATCTACATATTTTTCGAAATTTTCATAATTTGCTTCAAAATTACTAACTCTAAAAGATCCTTTAACAAATTCTTTTATTAATTCTGTTTTTTTTTCTTTTTTTTCTGATGTAAAATAATCGATAATTTTATTTTTTATTTGTATAGATATATATAAACATTGATATAATGTATTTAAATTATATTCATATTCTGCTTTTTGATTTTCATCATCATAAGAATCTATAATTTCTATATCACTATTTTGTTCTTTTTCTTGTATCATTTTTTCTTTCTTCTTTTTCTCATTATTACTATTTTTATCAATATTACTTTTTATTTTATTATCCTCACTATCAGAATTTAATTTTCTTATTTTAGTTTTTTTAGATGATATCTCTTCATTTTCATTATTATCATCACTACTAGAACTATCTAATAAACGTCTTAACTTTTTCTTCTTTTTTTTCTTTTTTTTATTCTTCATAATTAATATCTCATCATCTTTTTTTTTTTCTTCCTCATGTTCTTTCTCCTCTTCTTCACTCACCTCCATTTTTTCTTTATACACATATTTATTAAAATCCAAAATATTGTTATTTATTTTTCGTTTTCTTAAGGGATCAACAAATTCAAACACATCCATTCCTTTCTTAATAAAAAAAAAAAAAAAAAGAAAGGAATAAATAAATCAATAAATAAATAAATATATATATATATATATATGTGGACAGGTGATTATTCAATTTACAATATATTGTCAAAAAAAAGAATTAAGAATAAGGTATATGTAATAATATATTATTTTATTAAGGGTTAATACCCCTAAGGTTTTAAAAGAATATATATATATATAATATATAATATATATATATATAATAAATATATAATTTAACACATCAAAGGTATTACATAAATATATTTTTTATTCTGATATGTAACTGTTCAAATAATAAAGCCATAAATATATATATATATATATATATATATATATATATATATATATATATATACATACATATATTTTTATTTATTTATATATTCTTTTATGCTCATTTAGTACTTATGTGTGTTTTAAAAAAAAGTTTAAAGAGCTCAAAATTAATAAAATAAAAATATTATAACCTTAAAAATATTTATCTTAAAAAGGTATATATATATATGTATAATATCACTTAAAAATATAATATATTTATCATCATATGAACCTTAACATTTATTTATATAAAGGTAACTTTTAAAGAAATAAAATAAAATCAAATAATATTTATATGTAAATATAATATATATATATATATATATATATACTTTTATTAAAAAAACTTTTACGTATATTTATCAATTTATAAAGATATAAAGGTTATGGTCTTTTTTTTTTTTTCATATATAATTTTAAAAAAATAATGATAAACATATTATATTATATATATATGTATATATTTATTTCTCTGATTTGCGGCTACTTTAAAAATATTAAGTTGAAAAGTAAAATAAAAAGACGAAAAAGAAAAAATATAAATATAAATATATTTACATTATATAATTATATAATAAAATATATATATAATATATATGAAATATATTTATTTAACAAGTTTTTTTTTATATATATTACTATATAAGCTCTTTTCTCATAATACTATTATAACATATATTATATATATATATATATATATATATATATATATATATATATAATATTTATATATGCTTATTTTACGACTATTATTGCTTCTTTGTTTTTGCATTTTTTTATTTTTTTATTTATTTATTTATTTATTTTTTTTTTTTTTTAATTATCATCATCATAAATCTAATATATATATTTTTTAAATGCATATTATTTAAAAATAAAATGATAGATAAGAAATATATTAATATAATATGATAATTTATAATAATATGCTCATTTAATTAAAATTTAAGAAGATATATAAATTCATAAATTATATTAATATTATTTTATGTATTATTAAGAATGAAAAAAAAAAAAAAAAAAAAAAAAGGCTTTCTTCAATATTTATAAAATAAATACTTATAAAATTATTATTATATATATATAATATATTAACAAATTTTATATATAAGTCAGAATGGGTGTATTTTTATTATATTACAGTTTTATTAATAATATATATAAATATAAGTCATTTATTTCAATCGTTTTATTCTAATCTCATGCATAAAAATATTATAAAAATATCATTATAACAATTATATATAATATATATAATATATATTATATATATAATTGATACATATTATTTTTTTGTATTTTATTATTACATATAATAATATATTATACATATTATAATTATGTATTTTTTTTTTTTTTTTTATTTATTTATTTCCCATAATTTTAAAAAATATATGTATATATTAATTATATAATTAAAAAGTTATATGCCATTATGCTTTTATGATACATTATTTTTTTAATGTGGTATCATATTAATAAATACCATGTTCTATGTAAGTATAAATAAAAAATATATATATATATATATATATAATATATAAACAATATATATACATGTGTTCATAAAGTACTATTAAAAAAAGTACAGGAAATAATATTTAAAAAAAAAAAAAAAAAAAAATGATATTGTTATATTTTTCTTTTTTTAAAAGTATCTTTAAAAGGAAATACGTCATGAATAAATGAATTTATATATATATATATATATATTTATATATACAATATGGATATCTTAATTTTATAGTTATGTTAAAATAGTTATACATAAATGAAAGAAAAAGGAAAAATAAAATAATTTTTATATATATACATTATTGATATATTTGAAGGAAAATAAGAAGAAAAAAGAATTTATTATAGGGAAATAATCATTTTTTTTCATAAATGGAATTATACATATTATATATATATATTATTTATTTATTTATATTTAATTCTTATGTAGAGACAACATGTCGGTATATTAAAATCGCAACAATGAAATTATTTATATATTTAACATATAATTTTTTAATATAATTATTTTGAGTCCCATAAAAGTTCGGATAAAAAAAATATCCCCATAAATGTATAATTTATGTGTGTTATGATAAATATAAAAATGTACATATATATATAATATATATAATATATATATGTATTTACATTTTTATAATTATATTTTATATATGTTTAATTTTGTGTGTTTAAAATTCAATACAGTATAAATAATACAATTAAATGAAACGTTAAAAAAAAAAAAAAAAAAAAATAATAATACAAAAACAAATGTAAAAATATACATATTATATAATATATATATATATGTGACACATTGAAAAAATAAAAAAAATGTGTCTTATGTAAGAAGAGCTTTTCTCGAATTCATAAAGGGTCTATATATATATTCATAATCTTCATTTAATGAATCTAAAGTTTCTTTATTAATTTTATATACAACAAAACTAAAACGAGGTCCAATTTCTTTGAGGACAATTTGATTTGTTTGATTTTTTTCCCAATTATAATGTCTAAAATATATAATATCATTTTTATTAAAGAAAACAATAACACGATTATTTTCATATTTTTGTAAATTTAAATATTCATTATTTTTAAAATATATTTGTAACTGTTCATTATCATCTTCATCATCTTGTGTTGTTTGTGTTATGAATTTTATTTTGTTCATTTGATTCAAATGGTTATTATTATTGTTATTAATATTAGTAGTATGTATATTATCATTTAAATTATTATCTTTTATAATTTGAGAATTATGTCTAGGCATTTTTCTTTTATTCATACGCATGGTAACAGGTGGAAATAAATATTTAAATATATTCATAATTCTCTTACCTAGATCTGAATGGAAATTATGAAATATTAAATGTGGAGTACACAAAGATATATTATCAATAATATCATTAAATTCACATCTCATTTTACAATCTTTTATTGTGCAAAATAATGTAGGTCCAAATGGTAAATGACAAATAATTAGATTTCTAGGTATTCCTTTATATTCATGTAAAATAATAACATCTGTAATATTATTTTTTCTTGCAAAATTTAAAATATCTTTAATAAAATAACTACCCCTATTTATTTTTTCACTATTTGG
Source organism: Plasmodium sp. gorilla clade G2 (assembly GCF_900097015.1). Lineage (NCBI taxonomy): Eukaryota > Apicomplexa > Aconoidasida > Haemosporida > Plasmodiidae > Plasmodium > Plasmodium adleri (nom. inval.). The sequence continues at coordinate 736,852 of NC_041700.1, forward strand.
TATAATTAATTTTAATTCTTTTGCAAAATTTTCTAAGGTTGATGATGGATTTCTTGATGTTGTTATTAATACTCGTGGATTTTCAAGACCACAAAAAAAATATTCATCATCAACTTTTCTATCAAATGATTTCTCATCATATAAATTCATATTTTTTCTTAATTCACTTTCTTCATCTTTTAAATCTCCTCTTATCTTTTTATTTTTATCATAACTTTCTTTTATACTCTTAATTTTTTCAGCGTACTTTTTCTTCTCATCCTCTACTTTTTTTAAGTATAAATATTCTTTCCTCAATCGAATATTCCTCCTTAGCATTTTTTCAAAAAAAAAAAAAAAAATATAAACAAAATTAAAATAAAATTTAAAATTACCTTTTGTTATATATATTTTTATTTTATTATATTTTAAACATATAACACTATAAACCTCAATTCTGACTCTCTTTCATATTATATAATATAATATAATCTTTTTATTTAACAAAAAATTAAATATATGAATGAATATGTCACAATTTTCATTATAATTAAAATTTTATATATATGTAAATATTTTTTTTTTTTGAATAGATATTTATAATGTTATATTATAATCATAGCAACTGTTGTTATATATTAGGCACCATTATTATAATTAAACAAATTATAAATATATTATAAATATATATATATATTATATATATATTATATATATTTTTATTTATTATTCCTTTATATATATATATATATATATACTTTTATATTTTATCTTATAATTATTCTTAATATATACATTTTTGTACTTTTTATAATGTATTTTATTTTTTTATAATTTATAATATATTATATATATTTTTTATTGAAAAAAAAAAAAAAAAAAAAAAAAAAATTACATATTACATATTACAACGTAATCTACATATATAAAAAAATATTCTTTTCATTATATATATATATATTGTGAGAGAGACTTATTTTTTGATTATACTTATATATATGGAAATATGTAATTATTATATATATCTTTAATTTTTTGTTACATAATATTTCCTTTTATTTATTTTATTTTTTTAATTGTCCATAAAAATATATAACTCCAAAGAAAAAAATGTTATATATATTTTTTATGTATATAATATGAATATTAAGTGTTAGAATGATACAATTTTTATTAACATATTATTTTTGTAACTGATATAACAAAAAAGTTGTAAAATGAAAAAAAGAAATTAAGAAGATGAAATACATTTATAAAAATAACCTTTTTTTTTTTTTTTTTTTTCTTTTGGAAGAATAAAGAAGTAATATTAAATATAAAATTTAAAGTGTAATACTAAAAAGGAAAAAGAGTTAAAAATATATTATTATATTATATTCATTTTTTTGTTTCCCATTTTTGTGGGTTAACAATTAATTTATTTTCCAACAATTAGAAAATTTTTTTCTCATTTTTATATCTCATATATATATATACAATACTTGTTAAAGCTTTATAAAATAAAGGTTGGAAATATATATTACATAAATGATGAAAATAAATATATATATATATATAAGGTTGTTAAATTTTTCTTTCTTTTTTTTTTCTTATTGAAGGAATAAGAGGTTGTATTCAATATATGATCATAGTAAAAAATTAAACACACAAAAACAAATTATATATTATTATAATATAAATGTGGAGCTATTTAATATATCCTTTTATACTTAAATTTTTTTCTTTTTTCTGTTATAAATAAAGAGGAAAAAAAAAAAAAAGGAAATGAAAGAATGGGCATATTATATATATATATATATATTTATATTTATATTTATTTATATTACAATATAATATTTATACTTTATAAAAACTGTTCCCAAGATATATTATACTTTATATGTCTTTATTTTGGAATACATATAAAGAAAAAAAAATGAAAATATCTTCAAACAAATAAAAAATAATATATATATATATATATATATATTTTCTTTTTGTGATTGGGAAAAATATTATATTAATATAAAAATATAAATACCTTAAGAAAACATACTATTATTTTTTCTCATTTCATTTAAATGATGCTATAAATTATAAGCGGAATATTTTACAAAAAGAAATAAAAATATGTTATTATAAATATATAATAATGTGTTTTATAAGTAAAATTTAATGTATAAAAAATTATATAATAGTATTTTTTTTATTTTATTTATATGTGAATCGAGAAAATAAAAATGTTTTAAATATATAAATAAATATACATAAATTATATTTCATATATATATTATATAAAATAATATAAAATATATTATTTTTTATAAATAATGCAAAATTATGAAAATCCACATATAATTTTTTATATGATAAATTAGGCCCCATGGCCTTATTATTATTTTTTTGAATTTATAAATTTTTTATAATAAATCATAAATATATTTATATATATATATATATATATATAATATATTTATAATTTTATAAAATTATATGTATTATATATATAATATATATTATATAAACTATATATTTTAAAAATAAATATTAATATTGTATAGATACCTATAAAAACATGCAATTGAATAAATATCTTGTAAATTTTTCATAGAGTATTTATATTTTTTTCTGCAGGGTAGGAAAAAAAAAAAGAAGGGGACGAAATGGCCCCGCATTTTTTGGATTTTTATTTGGGGACTGAAAATTAAGAAATAACGAATTTTAGTCCCTTGAACTTGCAAAGAAAAAAAAAATTATAAAACTAGAATAAAAAGTTTTTTTTTTTTTTTTATAAAAAATATATGAATGTAGCATTTATAATATTTTTTATTGAAAATATAAATTATATTCATATAAAACATCTGGTGAAATACAAAAAATTAAGTTCAACAAAAAGTATATATATATATATAAAATATATTTACATATTTTATTTATTATATATATATATATCATAAATTTTTTTATGATACTTCCTATTATATTTATAAATATTTTATATTAATATATATATATATTTATATGTATTATATATCTCGTTTATAACAAATTAAAAAATATATAATAATTTATTTATATTTTAATATAAAAGTAAATAATATATACTATATAAATTATATTATATTAATAATATATACTATATATGTTATATATATGAAAAATAATTACATATTATTTATATATTATATTATAATAACAATATTATAAAAAATTCGTAAAATATAAATTTTTTTTTATTCTATATATTATATTTATTATATTTGATTATTCATTTATATGTATATTTATATGTAAAAAAAAAAAAAAATAATAATAATAATATAAATTTTATAAAATATAATAATAATAATAATAATTATATTCTATATATATATATTTTTTATAAATAAAAATAATATATTTATAAAAATATATTTATATATATATGTTTAAAAAAGAAAAAAAAGATAAAATATTTTTATAATAATAAGAATAATTTTTCTTATTTTAATTATTTAGAAATATATTATTTGTAAAAACTTTATAAAACTATATATAATATTATATATATATATATATATTTTTTATCATAATATTATTATTAAATATAAAAAAAGAATAAAGAAAAAATGGCAAGTGCAAAAGGTTCAAAACCAAATTTACCAGAATCCAATATTGCTATTGGTATTGATTTAGGTACCACTTATTCTTGTGTTGGTGTATGGAGAAATGAAAATGTAGATATTATTGCTAATGACCAAGGTAATAGAACAACCCCATCTTATGTTGCTTTCACAGATACTGAAAGATTAATTGGAGATGCAGCTAAAAACCAAGTAGCTAGGAATCCAGAGAATACTGTATTTGATGCTAAGAGATTAATTGGTAGAAAATTTACAGAATCATCTGTTCAAAGTGATATGAAACATTGGCCATTCACTGTTAAATCTGGTGTTGATGAAAAACCAATGATTGAAGTAACTTATCAAGGAGAAAAGAAATTATTCCATCCAGAAGAAATTTCTTCTATGGTATTACAAAAAATGAAAGAAAATGCTGAAGCATTTTTAGGAAAATCAATAAAAAATGCTGTCATTACAGTTCCAGCTTATTTTAATGACTCTCAAAGACAAGCTACTAAAGATGCTGGTACCATTGCAGGATTAAATGTTATGAGAATTATTAATGAACCTACTGCAGCTGCTATTGCTTATGGTTTACACAAAAAAGGAAAAGGAGAAAAGAACATTTTAATTTTCGACTTAGGAGGAGGTACATTTGATGTTTCTTTATTAACTATTGAAGATGGTATTTTTGAAGTAAAAGCTACTGCTGGTGATACTCACTTAGGTGGTGAAGATTTTGATAACAGATTAGTAAATTTCTGTGTTGAAGATTTCAAAAGAAAAAACAGAGGTAAAGATTTATCAAAAAATAGCAGAGCCTTAAGAAGATTAAGAACTCAATGTGAAAGAGCAAAACGTACCTTATCATCATCTACACAAGCAACTATTGAAATCGATTCCTTATTTGAAGGTATTGATTACAGTGTTACTGTTAGTAGAGCCAGATTTGAAGAATTATGTATCGACTATTTCCGTGATACATTAATCCCAGTTGAAAAAGTTTTAAAAGATGCTATGATGGATAAAAAAAGTGTACATGAAGTTGTTTTAGTTGGAGGTTCCACAAGAATTCCAAAAATACAAACTTTAATTAAAGAATTCTTTAATGGTAAAGAAGCTTGCAGATCAATTAATCCTGATGAAGCTGTTGCATATGGTGCAGCTGTTCAAGCAGCTATATTATCTGGTGACCAATCTAATGCTGTCCAAGATTTATTATTATTAGATGTCTGTTCATTATCATTAGGTTTAGAAACTGCTGGTGGTGTTATGACTAAATTAATTGAAAGAAATACAACTATACCTGCTAAAAAAAGTCAAATCTTTACAACCTACGCTGATAACCAACCAGGTGTCTTAATTCAAGTATATGAAGGTGAAAGAGCCTTAACTAAGGATAACAATTTATTAGGTAAATTTCACTTGGATGGTATCCCACCAGCACCAAGAAAAGTACCACAAATTGAAGTTACCTTTGATATCGATGCTAACGGTATCTTAAACGTAACAGCTGTAGAAAAATCTACTGGTAAACAAAACCACATCACCATTACTAACGATAAGGGTAGATTGTCTCAAGATGAAATTGATCGTATGGTTAATGATGCTGAGAAATATAAAGCAGAAGATGAAGAAAACAGAAAAAGAATTGAAGCAAGAAATAGCCTTGAAAATTACTGCTATGGAGTTAAAAGTTCATTAGAAGACCAAAAAATTAAAGAAAAATTACAACCAAATGAAATTGAAACATGTATGAAAACTATCACAACCATACTTGAATGGTTAGAGAAAAACCAACTTGCTGGTAAAGATGAATATGAAGCCAAACAAAAAGAAGCAGAATCTGTATGTGCTCCAATCATGTCTAAAATCTATCAAGATGCTGCAGGTGCAGCCGGTGGTATGCCAGGAGGTATGCCCGGAGGTATGCCAGGTGGAATGCCAGGAGGAATGCCAGGTGGTATGAATTTCCCAGGAGGTATGCCAGGAGCAGGAATGCCAGGAAATGCCCCAGCTGGTAGTGGACCAACAGTTGAAGAAGTTGATTAAACTAATAAAAAAAAAACAAAAATATTAAGAAAAGGACAATAATATATATTATATAAATATATGTAATATATATATGAATGTGTAATAATATATACAATATTTATGCATATAAAAATATTTTTTATATTTTCACTTATATATAAATAAACAAGCTATTTATTATCACATATATGTAATTATATATATATATATATATATATATATATATATTTATGTATGTATGTGTAATTAATTATTTATTTTTTTTTTCCTCATAATTTTAATAAACTTTTGTACTGCTTAGAAATTAAAAAATTAAGAAATTAAAAGTTTTTATTTAATTTGAAAGATTATATATATACAAAATGTGAGTAATATATATATATATATATATATATATATATATATATATATTATTGAAAAAGCTTAAAATTAAAATGTTCTTTTTATCTTGGGATCATTAAGGAATATTATTATTTATAAATTCCATATAAATTAAGCAATAAAAAATTAAACACTTTATGTTGATTCGAATAAGTTTAAATAATATTGAATTGTATGAAGTTCTAGTAATATATAAATATTAATATATATATATATTATATTTCATATGTAAAAATATAATATATTAATCATCTTTTAATTTAGTAAAGAATTATATATTTCACACTAAACCTCAAATAATAATATATTTTGGTTTTTTTTAAAAAATGATTTTTTTTTTTTTCAAATGATTAAATAAAAGTTCTATTTATTAAATATAAACAAAAAAATAGGAAAAACAAAAATAAAAAAAAATAAATATATATATATATATATATATATATTTATATTTATACATTTTCAATAAGCATGCATATGTGCTTTATCTGAGTTCTTTTTTATATAGATACATTATTGTACATATCCTTTAAAATATTTCGTACGAAATAAAATGTAGGATCTAATGAACTTTCAATGCGCCATATGAAATTACTATTATTATTATGAACTTGTTCTTTTGTCTGTACTTCCTTTTTAACACATGTATTTCCATTAATTATAATTTGATTTTCATCTACAAAATTTAATGATCTATTAAAAACAGCATGTATATTTGTGCATAAGTTTTGCATATTTACATCTCCAATATATAAATTTCCCTCTATTTTATTATTATCTTCTTCTTCATTCATATCTTTGGATAATATACATTCTTGTCTATCTGATGATAAACATGAATCTGAAAAATCAATAGAATCTTCATCAAATTCATCGTTTTCATTTTCTTTATCATCATCGATATAAAAATTTAAAAACCCTCTTTCATTACTTTTTTGTTTTTCTTTTTCTTTATCTTCACTGGGAATGTTTTCTTCCTCCTTGTCTTCTTCATATTTTTTGTCATCTGCTAATCTTAGTATGTAATTGACGTCATTGTATTCGTTCCAAAAGGTGCTGTGTTCATTAATAAATCTTTTCCTCCTAAAAAATAAAAAAATAAAAAAATAAATAAATATAAATATAAATATATATATATATATATATATATATATATATATATATTTCTTTTTGATGATCATATTTCATTTTGTGGGGTATATTTTTTTCAAATAAAAAAAAAAAATAATATAATATAATATAATATAATCATATTTTATACTACATTATAATATTATTTTGTACCTCCTATAATTTTCGTAGACATCTTTTTTATTTTTTGATGATACATCTGATATGGTGGCTTTAATTTTATATATTTGAAACTTATCATCCTGACAATTTTTCGTATTAATCAAATTATATATACTTCTTATATATATATTTTCATAATTCATATTTAAAGGAATATGAACTGAATCAATTGACTTGTTGTTTAAGCAAAAATAACGTTTAAAAAACACTTCGTTATGATTTTTAGTATTATAAAAATTTGGATTATAGAAAGTATAAATTTTTGTATAATCATATGTACTTATATTTGAATGTAATAACATTTCTAAATGAAAGGAGTAGTAACTATTATATGTAGGAAGCAAAACAAAATGTTTCGGTTTCATAAACTGTATTATTGTATTTAATGTATTTTGATTAATATAATTTTCTAAATGATATAATTCTATTAAACATTCAATAGGTATAGATACATTTTGTTTTTTTTCTTGAGTTGGTATTTTTTTTAAGTAAACAAATAATTTATGTTTCCATGCCATTTTTTTATTTATCATTTGTCTACTATTTTGATGTTTATAATCTGCATCTAATGTATTATTATTGAATGTGTTATTTGTATTTAATATATGTTTTCCTTTATTTATATGGTAATAATCTGACATGTTTTCTGATTCATCTAAATTCTTTTTCATATTATAATTATCATAGTGATAATTTGTTTGATTCATATTGTTATTTCTTTTTTTGTTTTTTTTTTTATCACCCGAAAGGTTTTTAACATATTCATCTTTCTCTTCCTCATCATCATCATAATCACCATCTTCATTTTGATTATACTTTTGTTCCATATTATCATAAAAATATAATTCTTTTTTTATATTATTCGATATTTTCTTTTCATCTGCCCCTGAAATTTTATAATCGTCCTCCTCAACATAATTATTGTCATTATCATCATTCAAGGGTTCCATTTTTATTCTCACTTTTTTTTTATTTTTTAAAAAGTCATCCTTTACATCTTCCACAAGTTCTTTTTTATAATATTGTTCATCATCATCATCATTAATTGACTGGGAGGAATTTTCATCATCATTATAGTTATTATCATTTTGATAAGAAAAAGTTCTGTACATTTTTTGCTTGTTTTTTTTTTTTCCATTGTTACCTTTATTATTTATGTGATGATTGAAATCATCGTCATCATCATCACTTTCATTATGATCAGATAATTTGTTTATATCATCAATTTGGTTATCATCATCATCACTTGTATCTTCTTCATTAAACGTGTTTATTCTGTATAAATAATTTTTTTTTTTATTTCCTTTTAAAAAATAACCTTCTTCATCATAATCGTTGGAATTACTACTATTAGAAGATTCGTCGTAAATTTCATCATCATCGTTATTATTATCATCATTGTTATCTTCATTATTATCATCATTGTTATCATCATTGTTATCTTCATTATTATCTTCATTGTCATCATCATTATTATCATCATTATTATCATCGTTCTTATTATTATCATCACTCTTTTCACTTTTGACAAGCGTATCATTATTTTCCTCCCAAGCCTCCTTTTTACATTTTATTCCTTTTTTTTTGTCAACAAAATTGTTTTCCTTTTTTAAGTAAAGCATTTCTTCATGAGACTCAAAAATAAAATTCATCTGTTTATTTTTTTTAACACTCCTTTTAATTTTTTTCTTTTTCTTTTCTTCTCCTTTCTTTTGTAGTATTTCATTCTGAATATTGTCCTTCTCTTTCAAATATATTTCATACAACATTTTATCATCATATTTTATATTCTCCACATATGAAAAATTAAAATGGCTAGTTTTCTCTTTTTCTTTATTTTGCTCATTCGAACTAAAATGCTCCCATATATTGCTTGACATATTTTCTTGTCCTGTTTGTTCTTTTGTAAATAAAATAAGATTTTCTTCTTTATTCAAAAATGTTGATAGAATCCTTTTGACAGATTCATTGTTTAAAGTCGATGGAAAGGAAAACATGATGTAATATGTATCTTCATATTTTTTAAAGTCGTTGTAATTCTTCAAACATATTAAATTTTTAATTTTAAATAAATTAATTCGATTCTTATGGAAGTTGTTTTTTATATGCACGTTCATGTAGGTTAGAGACGTAAAGAGAAGTCTTATGAAATTTTCTCTAAAAAGGAAAATATGAATAAAATGGAAATATATATATTGATATGTGTATGTATGTATATATATATATATATATTTTTTTTTTTTTTTTTTTTTCCCTTACCCATATGGACATAAAAATAAGAGCATATATCTTTGTGAACACACTTCTAATAAAGCATTAATGTGAAACAAAAGATCAATAAATATGCCTACAAAACAGAAAAAAATAAAATTATATTATAATATAAATATATAATATGTAGTCATTATATTATATAAAATAATAATATGATATACTATTTTTATATGTTTACTATCTATATCAACAGGTAGGAGCACACATCCCATTTTGTTTATAGTTTTATTTACAGTATTCAAAATATTTTTCATATCCATCATCTTAGTACAATTTTTATTTGAATAATGAAAGTTACTAATATATGTAAAAACATTTGATTCTTTTATTACATGTGATTTTTCTATAAAAGAATAATCTTCTAAATTACAATTTATAGAATATAAAATTTTATTATTAAATAATTTTAAAATAACAGCTGAAGAACCTATATTATCTCCATTATTTATCAAATATAATGGTAAGATATATTCAATATATGTTTTCTGACATATTACTTTTTTAAAAACATAATGTTCCATAAATTCTAATATTATAATATTTTCATATAAATTATTAATTATTTCTATATATTCATTTTCCTTGAAATTTTTAAAATATTCGCAATTATAATTACATTTCAAATAACTTAATAAAATATATTTACTATATGATTTAATATATTCATGACATATTATAGGAACCTTTTTGTTTCTTTTTAATAATTCCATAAACACTACTGGTAAGCAACCAATGCAGTTTAAATTATGATTCGTTATTATTATCAAATCTATAACTTCACATACCCTACCAAAAAAAAAAAAAATAAATAAATAAATAAATATATATATATATATATATTATATATATATATTATATATATATATATATATATATATATATATATATATATATTATAATGTCACCATATGATTATATATAAAATATATACACTTTTGTACACATAAATATGTTAACATATTTATTCTCTTTTTTTTATCTTCCTTTTTTTACCTTATAACATTTTTTATATCTTCAAGACAAAATTTATCATCCCATCCACAATTTATCAAAATGTAAATATTATTATCCTTTCTGTCATTATAAAAATCTCTCTTATTATTAACATAATCATATTTATATAATTCTTTACAATTATCTTTTTCTACATTTATATTTTCTTCACTTGGTATTAAAACATTTTTATCTGATGATTGCTCTTCATCCTTAACATTTAAATTACCCTTTAATGTTAGTCCTTCATTTTCTTTTGCTACATTAAAATCTTTTATTATCAACAGAGTACTATAAAAGTTATTACTATATAATGGTACAATTTCTATAAGCATTCCTTATATGTTTAATACAAGAAATCATATGGTGATTTTATATTATTGCAATGAAGAAATTTTAAATATATATATTTATAAATATAACAAGGAAAAAAAAATATATATATATATATATAAAGGCAACCATATACCTATGTATATATATATATATATATATATGTATATTTTAAATTCTTTATAAATATTATCCTTCTTAACAATTTATAGAAAAATTAATAAGGTACAATAACTTTCAGTTTATTATATAACAAAAAATGTCTGACATATATTTATTTAGATTTTCCTTTTTCATTTCACAAAATTTATTTATTTTTATTTTTTTATATATCTATTTTTATATTTCACTTTAAATATTGTTCTCAGTTTTCATTCTGTTTTAAATGATATTGTTTTTACGAATAATGAATCACAGATTCTCTTTTGTTTTCTGTTCTTTTATAATAAAAAGAAAAAATAATAAATAATATATATTCATATATAAACATAAACAAAATATAATATATATATATATAATATATTAAAGAAAAATATTTTTATTTTAAATGGAAAAAAAAATATATATATAAAATAAAAAATATATAAAAATATGAGAATCTATTATTATACTTTTATATCTTTTTGAAGATCTCTTCAAATTTGTAAAAAAAAAAAAAAAAAAATGGAATAGTCACATATATAAAATTATAATATATATATAATTATTATTATATATATATATATAATTTATTTATATATATTAAATATAATATACATATATATAATATATATATATATACAAAAGTATTATGTAGATAATATTATTTTGTAGTTATATATTAAATATATTAACAAATATTCAAATGCTTTATAAAAATAATATAATTTTTAATTGTAGGTGGTAAATATAATTACATTTTAAAGTATAATCAAACAAAATAAAAAAGAAAAAAAAAAAAATCCTCTTCTCCTTTTTTTTTTTTCTTTATATTTTATTATAATAGTTGAAATATTAAATACCCATACATATATATAATATATAATAACATTGTTTCATTCTCCTGCATAGTAAAAAAATAAAACATTGTTTAATATATCTTATATATCATATAAATATAATATATTTTGGATTCCATATATATTGAAAAAATGTTACTTATATAATATAAATAAGAAAAATAAGAAGAATAAGAAATATTATATATATATATATATATAATGTTTCTTATTTTATAATAATATATTTCATTGTAACCTTTTTTTATAATACTCCAATATAGGTTTGGATTTTTATGATGTTATTCATTACTATATAAAATATATACATATTTATATATATTTGTATAAAAATATATAACCATATAATCAACATTACTATTAAAATATTTGTAATATGTTTTTCTTTTAAAAAAGAAATTGCTAAAAATTTCACCACATAACTTTATATTATTAATGTATTATACATATATATAAATTTATTTGTTAAAATAACAAAAAAAATGGTGACAAAAGTAAAAGGGAAATTTAAAAAAGGGGCATCAAATAGCAAAGAAACAGGAATAAGAAATAAAAAAGATAAAAAAAAAAATAATAATAGGAAAAATAACATTAATGAAAATGAAGAAAGTTTAATTAAGAAAACTAATATAATGGTTATTAAAAAAAAAGGAATGAATTCAGAAATTAAAGCATTAAGCAGAGATTTAGTAGATTTGTTTAATCCATATTGTGCAGTTTTCTATATAAGAAAATTAAAAAATTTACACGAATTAAATAAAAAATTAAAAGAATTAAGTTATAAATACACAGTTTGTATGTATATACAAAATAATAAATTGTTATATAGTATTACTAGTAATTATACAAAATTATCTTTAACGTTTTCTATTCAAAATTATACCACGTCTACTTTAATCAAATCTTTATATTTAAAAAATGTATATTGTAATTTTAATAAATTAAAACCATTACTCATTTTAAAAAATTTTAATAACACTTCAAATACAGAAATGTCAAATTATCTTATTATTACACAAAATATTCTTAAAAATCTTTATCCAAGTGTTAATTTGAATGAAGATTTTATGAACAAACCTAGAAGAGTATTATTATATTGTTACAATGATACCGATCAAACTATATATTTCCGTCAATATGCAACCAACTTAAAAAAATTATCATTTAAAAAAATACTAAAGGAGGCATATAATGAAGACATGAGTGGATATAATGATGTATTTAACTATTTATCAACTAAATTGGATGGTAAACATTTCAACACTGATACAATCTCTCAAATGTTGGAAATTGGTCCACGTGTTAGTTACAAAATTTTTAAAATTACAGATCAGGATAAAGGTAAAAAAATATATATGTACATTAAATTATGTGTACATGTAGGATATGCTTAAATATATAATAATAATTAAATAAATATATATATATATATATATATATAAATTTTCTTTTACAGTCATATACTCTGTTACCGATAAAAAGTAATATCCTTAATGAAAATGGTAAAATATAGACATCATAGAATCAGAATTATGGAAATATAATATTGCTTTATTTTATTATTTTATTTTATTTTTTTTTTTTATGTATTATTATGTTGAAGATTTATTTCATCTTAAGGCAATGCAAAAATAGCTGTTGCTTTTCTTTTTTTTTTTTTTTAATTTTTTTTTTACCTGAACGGTTCATAATATTATGACCACGGAATAAATATAATAATTAAAATTGTCCCATATAACAGATTTATATATATTTGGCTGTTTTAAAAAATGGTGATTTGTTATATATATATATATATATATATTATATTATCTTTCTTTCATTTTTTCGTAAGTCTTGTTAAAGAAAACCTTTCTATTAAAAATATAAAAATATATTCATAAGTAATTTATATGGGTCAAAAGAAAATAATTTTTGACATATACAAAAATAAAAAATATATATATATATATTTACAATAATATATGTGTATTTTATGTTGTTTTATTTTAATCTTTTCTATATATTTTTTTCCCCAATATAGATACATCTTTACATACCTTTAATATATTTGTGTGTCTATAATATATATATATATATATATGTGTTTTTTTTTTCTTTTGAACATATTATTGTTTTATATATACATAAAAAAAAAAAAAAAAAATACTTATTTGTTGTACAAACCATAAAATATACTCAATAGAAATTAATATAAACAATATTAATAATATTAATAATATTAGTAACTGTTAATTTGGGATCTTATATATATTTGTAGGTCCACTATAAATACATTTATTTCTTTTTTTCTTCATTTCTTATGTTTTAAATAAATATTTCTTTAAAATATGAAAATAAAAAAAAGTTACTTCTTTTTTGGTTATGCTTTTGCATTATTTTGTAGAGTGTGCTGTGTTTCAAAAAAGGATATATTCAACCCTAAATTATACACTTCCAATGTTGAATATAAAGAAAGAGAATACTTTTTAAAATACCTGGGAATGTCGTATGATATTATTAAGGGTAACCCTTGGGGAGATCCAATTTATATGATAGATTTAGGATACAGACGAAATGTTCTTAGGATGAATGACTTAAATACAAATAATAATATAAAAGATGATAATGTTAAATTTAAGGTTAAAAAAGCTTCTAACATAAAATGTAAGGATAATATAAAAAAAAATGTGATAGATAACTTATGTGATATAAATAAAGTATACGAGAAAAGCTATTCAGTTTCTTCCATTAATGATGATATCCATCCTTTTAATGATTCTAATTATTATAAGATGTTAGTACAAAGAATAAATAGAGGTGATTCAATAATTATAGAGAAGAAAATATGTTCAAAATATTTTTCTTCTATAAATGATATAAATAAAAATGATTTGGATACGTTCTTTTTAACAACACTAAATGAATTAGGAGATAATTATCAGAACATAAAAGATGATACATATAAATGTAGTTTAGAATATTATAAGATGAATAATATGAATAAATATAGTGAAAATTGTTTAAAAACTATAACTCCATGGATATCTTTTTTTAATATGTATGGAACACATGTGATATCAGGAGTTTATTATGGAGGTAAGATAATTCATAATTTATACTTTGAAAATAATAATTTGAAAAAAAAAGAATATAAAATAAGGATATATAAGAGAAGATTGAATCCTTTTAGTACTATTCATTCTAGTTTATATTTTGGTTCTTCTTTATCAAGGGAAAAAATTATTTATATAAGGGAAAGAAATTTGATAATGGATGGAGGGGCACAAATTAATCCCTACAACATTAATGATATAAATATGGAAAAAAAAAAAAAAAAAAATTATTATGTTAATAATGTCGAAAAGAATTTGTATGAACAGAATAAAAATTATAGATATAATTATAATTTTTATGAGATAAAAAATGATGTAATTGATTTAAGGAAAGGTAGTTATTATAATAGTTGGAAAGATAGCATTGAATGGGAACTAGCCAAACCAGTGAAATTAAATTTAGTACCATTATCTGAATTTATAAATTCAGAAGAAGGAAAATCTGCCTATTATATGGCTCTTGAATTTTATTCCAATTTGAGTTATTCTAATTATAATCCTTATTTATATGTATTGAATAAAAGTGAAAAGGATATATATATAATGGATATAAAAAGGAATTGGGAACAATATATTGACAAGAATATAAATTTCAATGTAACACCTAAATGTAAAAATGGTGATAAAATATTAAGTGGTTTTATTCTTACAAATAAAAAAAAATCATATGAGGATAATCATATTATGCACATGTGTCCATTAAATTCGGTATGTTCTAGTGGTATAAATATTGAATCAGATAAAAATTTTGAATTTAGTTGGATTTTATGTAGTAAAGAAAATAGAAGTGAGATACATCAAATATTAACAAAAAATACGTTTCAAGGGAATGGAAAAGCATCATGTCCTTATAATATGAAAATAGGTTTTGGATTTTCATTAACATTTCAAAAATCTATAAATACAAATATAAAAATTGAACCTTGTGAAAGTAATAAAAGAGAATGTGAAAAAAATAATTTGGCTAGTTCATCTCAAACATATTTTTGGATTAATTGTTTACCTACGAACAAAAATATATTATTACAAACATTGGAATCAAAAACATATAGTGAGAAAAAACATTTAAATGATCATTTTGTGTTTAGTTTAAAATGTTCTGAAGGGAAATATATAATTGCAGGTTTCGCAATTGATTATATACCTTCGGGTGTAAATGATTATTTAATATGTCCCGTAGGAAGTAATAAATGTGATTTTATGATTCATGTTAAGGAGAAAAATATAGGTGAAGTACATATACCTATTATGTATATTGTGTGTTCTTCTATTTGATAAAAAAAAAAAAAAAAAAAAAAAAAAAAAAAAGAATCTCTGTGTAATCTTATAAAATTTGAACCATAAACAATTATGCATTAAATATATATATATATATATATATATATATATATATGTATATATTATGTTAGTTTTTTTTTATTTAATTAATGATAACTTTATTATATATATAACACTTTTTTATGTTTTATGCTCTTATTATTAAAAAACTTAAAGACTCTCTTTTTTTTCTTTATTTTTTTGGTATTTGTTTAAATTAACCATACTAATATATATGCGAAGAAAGGTATAGATTTAAATAAATATAAAATATTATTAGTAAAAGAAGTTACAATTATATAATAGTAATTTGAAAAATAAAAAAAAAAAAAATTTTTAAATAAGCAAAATAGCATATGAGGACCACATTTTATTTTAATTTATTTATCTGTTTTTTTTTTTTTTTTTTAACAAAAATGAACACATAAAATTGACGTTATAATGTTAAGAGATTAATTAGTTTCTTGAATAAAAATTGTATTTATAATATTTCTTAAAATATATGAGGGAATAATATTTACATTGCATATATAAAATGTAGAACTTTTAATAATATGTGTTAGTTTGACTATTAAAGAATTATAAGTTAATATATATTCAAAAAAAAATAAAAATATATATATATATATATATATATATATTTACAGATGAAACAAAATGGGGGTTGGTGGAGATAGAAATAAAAAATTAATGGTATAATCAATATTATGTTATTTTAATGGTAACAAATATAATATATATATATATAAGATCATATATATATATATATATATATAGATTAAATAAAAAGAAAAAATTAGTTATGTAAAATTTCTGAGATTTATTAGAATGAATATAGTGGTAACAAATTATGGGATATTAAGCAAAATTTTTATTAGAAAATATTTAGGAAATAAAATAAATACAATCAAATGGTCACACAAAAATATTTGCACATATCATATAGATATAAAAAGATATTATCATTTTAAAAGTGGAAGTAATATAAAATGTAAAAATAATGGTGTCCTGAATAAAGATATGAATTTTATATGTGATGAACTGAAAGGAAAAGATATAGATAATAATTTTATGAATTCAATTGATAATAATAGTAGTTGTAATAATATTAATATTTTATATAAAGATGGAAATAATAACGACAATGTTAATATATCAAAAAAATGTGTACGAAAAAAAGTTATAAGGGATACAGTTATAAATAAGATTAAGGAAAGCACATTATCCTTACTAAATTTAGAAATAGAAGAATTAAATTATGAAGAATTAATAAAATATAAGAATATAAAAAATGTTGTAGTGATGAAAAATAAATTGATAATATTAAAATATCTTAATAGCTATTTATTAAAAAATAATAAAGGCAAATATTATATATTAAAAGTATTAATGTTTTGTATTGTTAAAGATATACATAAATATAAAAACAATGAATTAATATATATATTATATATATATAAATATCATAATTATTTAAATCCATTTTTAATATTACATATAATAGATAAACTATGTTGTGATAATTATATATATAATATGAATATGAAAGAATTTGTATTTTTATTAGATATTTTAAACGTGCCACTTGTTATGACAAATAAATTTATTGAAAGTGTTATGGATTATATAAATATGAATAAAAATAATATAATAAATTGTAAATATTATTTTGATATAGCTTATTTTTTAGCGAACAATAATTTGTATAATGAATATATATTTGATACAATTTCTAAATATTATACTGAACATTCTTGTAACTTTGAGTTATCCATTTTTTATATGTTTAATAATGAAAAGAATCATATTAATATTAATAATAATAATAATAATAATAATAATAAGAATAATTTTCCTATTAAAGGGAGTTACAACATAAATAATAACAACGTAGACATAAAATTATATGAAGAATTAATAAAAAATGATGATTATTTAAATGTTAAAGAAAGGAATATGTTAACATATGTAGACGGTGATAATAGTTTTTGTGACAATATATATGATAGTAATAATATTATAAATTTCAAGAGAGAAATACATAAACATTTATACGTACTATCTAAATATGGATATAAGAATATACAAATATATAATAACATGTTTAAGATAATAATTTTTACATGTAACCATTTTAAACCTTTTGAAATTAGTTCAATTTTCAAATCTTTAAAAAATATAAATTATTTTAATATTTTTTTATTAGAAAAATTAACTAGTACATTAAAAAGAAATATTAGTCAATATAAGACAAACTTATTATTGGACTGTTTAAACACATTATCTTTTTTTAATTACAGAGATGATAATATTATAACTACAATATTAATTAATTTACCAAGGAATATATCAACATATACGTCTAATAATTTTTTAAAATTAGTATATTTTCTCAATAATTTTATTCCTTTTTCAATATATTTACAAATATTTTTAAATAAACAAATTTGTATATTTTCTTCATCTTTTGGATTATCTCATCTAATTTCTTTATTAAAAATATTTACTCACCAAAATTTAATATCTAATCCTATTTTATATTTGTTAAAAATAAAAATTAGTAAATATATTAAACCATTAATATGTAATGATATAAAAAGTAAACATATAAATGAAAAAGCTGTTGAAACCTTTTCTTCAATAAATGGCACACGCAATATAAATATAAGTTATAAAGATATATATACAATATTATGTCATATGCATTTTATGAGAATACAATATGTAGATTTGGCTATAAAATGTATAGAATGTATGTTTTTTATGGAAAAAAATTTTAAAAATATATTTTCTCAAGAGATAGAATATATAACCAATTCATGTTGTCTTTTTTTATTACTTAATGATAATTATGATGATCCATTTTTAAGAAAATTTGTAAATCTTCATATAGAAAGGTTTTTTTCTTTTATCGATTCAAATTTTGTAAAAAATGAATCATTGGAAAAAACAAATGAAAGTATTAATAATTATTTGGAAATGGAAAAAATAAATGATGATATACATTTAGCACATTATGACGAAAAAAATGGAAAAATATATTTTAATAATAAAATTAATTGTAATGAACAAATTGTAGATAAAAAGGATATACATATGGCATTTAATAAAAATAAAAATAAAAATATTTACGCAATAATCATATTAACACTTATATATGAATTAATATATAAAAGCTCAATAAAAAAAAATTCATCAAATGTAATATACAACTTTAATTTGGAATATATAAAAAATAATATATATATCTTTTTACAATACTTTAATAATAAAAATAATGAAAAGGAAAAATGTGATACTATATATATACTTGAGAAATTATTTCCATTAGTATATTTCCCCAATATAAATCCTATACATTTGAAAAATGTAAGTAGAAATAATTATTATATATCTACTTTCAATTTAACGTATTTTCAAAATAGGTATAATAATTATTTAAAAAGTGAACATATTAAAAAGGAAATGATATCTAACCAATATATACTTAATGAAATATATAAAATATTAATAAGTTTAAAACAAAAGGAT
Source organism: Plasmodium sp. gorilla clade G2 (assembly GCF_900097015.1). Lineage (NCBI taxonomy): Eukaryota > Apicomplexa > Aconoidasida > Haemosporida > Plasmodiidae > Plasmodium > Plasmodium adleri (nom. inval.). Next base: position 756,658 of record NC_041700.1, read on the forward strand.
TATATTTTTAAATTGATAAATAAAAGTCAGAAAAAATCTTTCTTTTTATATATTCATTATATATATGTAAAAAATATAAGGAATGGAGATAAAATAGCCATCTTATTTGCACCAAAAAATTATTATTATAATACAATTGATGATGCTAATTTTGGATTAACATCTAAAAAGGGAAAAACATTATTTGAGAAGAAACATTTTACAAAAGAAGCTATAGCACTATTAGAGTATTTTAAAATATATTTTAATAAGGTATATTTAGTAGACTATTATACATGGGAAAATATGATAAACATACAGGAAAAAAAGGATTATTTTGTAAATTTGTTTAATATATGAATAAATATATTATGGGTTGTAAAGACAGATCATATATTAATTAAATTATTATATATATGTATATATGTATATATTTTTGTATAAATTATTGAATATATTATATATTTCTTTTTTTTTTTTAGTTTTAATTTATCATATGTAAAATAAATCTACATTCTCTTATTAATATTAACATTTTTCATAATAATTATAAATACATATATAAGCATTATATATAGAATAATATTTTTTTAAGTTTATTTATTCTTTATATATATTATTTTGATTTCTTTATATAACTATTAAAAATTTTTCAAACTCAAATACGGATATAACTATTGATTTTTATAATTTTTTTTTTTTTATGAACAGGTCATAATTTTTTTCTCTTCTTTTTCATTTTTTTTTTTTTTTTTTTCAATCTAATGGCTAGTAATATAATTTTAGCTACATATACATATAACATCAGGTTATGTGTATAAACCATAAAAATATAGAACAAATCAAAAAAAAAATATATATAAAGGTTTATATTATATATATTTATGCATATATGTCTAAATCAAAAATAAAAAAAGGAAAATATATATATATATATATATATATATATATATATATATGTATAATAATGTAGACATATATATTTCATTTTACGAATTATAGAATATATATATTTTTTTTTTTTTTTTTGACGAAGAATTTTACACTATGTGCTTTAAATTTAATTTGTTACGATCACCGTTACACTAAAAATATATTTATTTTTATTGCACATTTGTTTTTTTTTGTATTATTTACTTTTTTTTTTTTTTTTTTTTTTTTTTAATATTTATTATTTTTATTTCATTTTGATACCATTATATCCATTGAAACATCATTTTTTTTTTTTTCATATACAATGCGTATATATCCTTATAAATTGATTTAATATCTTTTGAATATGATGATATGTTCAGATTATTTATTTAACATACTAATCGTATGTTACATGTTTATGAATATATGTTCGTTTTCTATTTGTCATGATATAAAAATTGAAGAAACGAATGAAATATTCAGCAAATATTTGGGAAAAGGCTATGATATATTGTTTGGTTACCCATTACCTAATAATGAACTTATTGATGATCCAGGATTTAAAGATATTATTATAGACACACAATTATCAGTTGACCATATATCAAATTATATTTGTAAAAAGGAAGAATATGTAGATGTTATAGAAGATATAAATGACATAGGTTATCTAGGAATGCAGACGATAAATATTGATGATTTGGATAAACGTATAAAACCGTTTTCAGCATCTATGCCATATAAAAGCTATTTTGGAGACTTGGAAATTAAGAAGAAAAAATATGCACTAGCTCAAAATATGTGTGTATTAAATTATGCAACGTATGATTTAAAAGAATCGGGGAAAAATATAAATAAGGATTTCGTATTAGATATTGAAAAATTACCTATTTTAACAAAAAACCAAATGAACACATGTACCAAAGTATTATATATGAGTAATAATCTGAATTGTTCAGAAGGTATAAAAAGCTGGATGAAATTTTTTCAAAAGTATGGAACTCATGTAGTTTTATCTGCCCATTTTGGAGGTATGTCATTTAATACTATGGAAATTACGAAACGAAAAATTGAAGAAATAAAAATATATAAGTATAAATACTCTATTTGGAATATCCCATATTTGAATGTATTTAAATCTGGATCGTTATATCAGGATCTTAGTATTAATGTAGGTGATCAAAAAGAAAATAAAAATAATAATATTAATAATAATAATAATAATAATACAGATGAGAAGAAGAAAAATGATGCTTATATAAAAAATGATCTGTTAATAGAACAGCATAGGGATAATATAAATTTAGAAATTAGAGGAGGAAATAATTTTGATGAAAAGTGGAAAAATTTAACATATTTAGTTTGGAAAAATTCTATTTATTCTAATATGGTTCCTATACATCTTGACTTGTATTCATTGAATACATTTATTCTTATAGAAAAAAAGGAATCATACGATATGGCTTTATTATTTTATAATAATCTGTATGGGATAGATAATGAGAATTTTTATCTTTCTCAAGATATAACAGATGTATTATCTGAAGGAAAACAGATAACTGGTTCAAGTAAAGGATCTTTGATTTTAAGTTGTCCTGTTGGATATATTAAAAGCACTGGTCTTATTTTTATTTACGATAGCTCTGAGAAATTAAAAACTAATAAAAGTAAGGAATCCAAAATAAAAATATACCCATGTACTAATAAAGGGCAATATGATATTGCTTGCTCATATATAACAAAGAAGAAGAATATTATAACATTCGGATGGATATACTGTGTAAAGCATAATTTTATTAAATTTGAAACGCTTTATCAAAATAATGATAATGTAATAACTAAGGATGGTAAAACATCTATGAGTCTTACCTGCACTGAAGGAAATACAATAGCTTTCGGGTTTAAAATGAAATTAGAAAAGTTTGAAAAATTAGAAAAATTAAGAATAAAACCCTGTACTATTGGAAATGATCAGTGTAGTATTAATAATATCAAAAGAAATTCTGATTATTTATTATGGGGTTTTTGTGTACCTTCATCTTTTCGTAGTCTTTCTTCTTTACAATTAACATATATTCATGATGATACTATACAAAATGATATACGTGGAGCTTGTTCAGATGTATATATTAATAAATACGATAATATATTTCTAGGTTTTACTTTTTCTTTTGATAATACATTTGAAGAAGTAAAAACGGAACCTTGTGCAAGCCAATCCAGATATTGTTTTCATAAAATACCAAAAAAGAAGAAAATATATTATGTTGGGATGTTTTTATTATGTAGGTTTGATGGAAACACTAATAAAAAGTTCACATATAAATAAAAAGAAAAGGGTTATGGTATCACATATTTTATACATATTAGTATTTTATTTTTTTCACTTACATACTATGTTTTTATTAACATAACATATATATATATATTGTTATATTTTTTTTTTTTT
>NC_041700.1:762500-825000 GCF_900097015.1 Plasmodium sp. gorilla clade G2
TGTTTTATATTATGAATGTTCAAAGCGAATTGAGTGACAATAAAAGTGTTAAAGCAGCAGATACAACATCGTTTAAAATAAAAAACGATGTAATATATATATACACCAAGGATATATTTGAAAAGTTGAGTTATTCTTATGCTTTTGCACAAGTAATATAATCAAATAATAGGACGCATATATTTTATATTATTATAATATAAATATTTTATATGTGTATATTTATTTCTTCGTAGAGTGTAAAACTGTCTTATTTTGAAAATGTTGTTGATGATACTATAGAAAAAACGAAAAGCATACCAGGTAATTTTTATAAAATATAAATAAAATATATATATATTATTTTATTTGAATTTTTCCTATATTTCTCTCATTTATTGTTCTCTCCTTTTTTGTCATTTTATTTTTTTATTTTTTTTAATAGAGTGCTTGGCACGAACAGGAAAAATTCAGCTTAAAAAAAATGATATCAGCAAAAAAATAGGTGAATTATTTGTAAACAGATTTTATATAAATATGAACACAGATATGTTGGATACACCAGGTAATATGCTTTTTATTTTTTTTTTTTTTTATTCATTTTGAAGTATATATTATAAATATATAATTAAAATTAAATAATATAATGCATATTTTAATGATATCTTTTTTATTTATTTTATTTTATTTTTTTAACTTATTGTAGAAATATTTTGGGATCATGATGACTTTACGGATACGTATGAATATTTTAGAAAATATTTGGACATATCAAAGAGGGTTGAAATATTAAACCATAGGTATTATAATACAATGGATATATATATATATACATATATGTATTTGTTATTTGATGAATATTCTATGATATTATTTTTTTTTTTTTATAGATTGGATATCATCAAGGATCTGTATGACATGTTGCAGAACGAATTAACTATACAAGTATATGAAAAAAATAAAGAAAATAAATTAATATGTATATATATATATATATATATATATATATATATATATATATGAATACATATTTTTATTTATATTTATATTTTTATTTTTATTTCAGCATGGTTATAAACTTGAGTGGATAGTTATTTATTTAATATGCATAGAAGTAATAATAGATATTGTATGGACAATTATTATTAAGGGTGTTTTTAAATGGGGTTAATTTTTAAAAATTTCTATCTTATGAATATATATCTAAAACTTTCTTTATATTATACATATATTATATATTTATATATATATGTATATTTCTTTTTTTCTTTTTTTAATGCAATAATTATATGTATAATATATTTTTTTTTTTTTATTTTTGTGTTGAATTTTTATTTATTATATAAAATAAAGTTGTCATATTTTCAAATAAATATAATTAAACAACTTAATAAAATAAATTAATAAATAAATTAATATTTTATTTTTTTAAAAATATTATAACAAACTCAAAATATAAAAAAAAAAAAATATATAAAATAAAATAAAAAAATTATATATGTCTGTATAGAATATATATAATATAATACTCTTTATATGAAGTATACATTATTTTTTTAAAAATAATAAAAACTTTCATTTTTAATCAAAATAAACTTTACATATATATTCCACTTCCAAAAAAAAAAAAAAAAATAAAATAAAATAAATATAACACATATATATATATATATATATATATATATATATATATATATATATATATATATATAATGTTATTATGACGTTGTAAAGGGAGTGGTTCTATTTGCCCAAAAAAAAATACAGAAATATATAAATATAATATATATATTATAGTATATCCAAATTATATTTTTTTATACTTAACATTTGCTCATATGGATTTATTTTTAATAATAACATCTCATTTTAATTTGGAATTATAAAAATAAATATTTATGATTAAGATACTTATTTATTATATTTTTATTTTTTCGACATGAGTAATAATATTGTAATTAAATTTTATTTGAAATTTCTTGTTTGTCTATTTTGTGGTGAATATTTATTTGATTGTGCCTTACTACTAACTACACGTTTATTCATAACTTTTCCCATTGGAACATTATTTTTAACATTATTATTTTGTACATTATTATTTTGTACATTATTATTTTGTGCATTATTATTTTGTGCATTATTATTTTGTGCATTATTATTTTGTGCATTATCATTATTTATATTTTCATTATTTATATTATCATTATTTATATTATCATTATTTACATTATCATTATTTATATTTTCATTATTTATATTATCATTATTTACATTTTCATTATTTACATTTTCATTATTTACATTTCCATTTTGTTGTGTGTCTTCTTTTCCTTCCTCCGTTTTTTTATTATCATCTACTTTTTCTTCATCTTCATCAGTTTCTTCTTTTTTTTCTTTGTAAATATAACAGAGAGGTACGAAATAATCTATACGACAATTATCTACTAATTCGGATTCTTTAAGAGTTAAGAAATTATTTAGGGGTGCTCCTTTATATAGTAGGACAATATTTTCAACTGGAATTCTATAAATGAAAAATATATAAATAAATAAATAAATATATATATATAATATATATATGTGTGTTAATATTTCCTTTTATTCATACGATATTGATTCATCCGTGAGGTTATAAATTCTTTGTTTTAGAACCCTAACTTCACATGTGTCAATAATTTTAATTTTAATATTTTGTCTAAAACAAAAAGACCAGAAAGGAATACATCGACTTGTTCCTGATCCACATGATTGTAAAGTACGTACATTAATTGTTATTAATTTTGATAAGTATAATTCTAATTTTATAGTTTTTCTATTCGATTTATTATATGTTGATAATTTCTCATTTAGTTTACATTCTACTCTAGCAAAATATAACACTAAATCTGTAGAACTATAAGTATATTTTTTTAGTACTTTTATTTTTTCAATAATCTCACTTATTAAAGTATTGTTACTAATATCAGTCAACTGATAAGATGCCGTCTCTTTATTTACAAAGTCGTTTATGGTTAGCAATATATCATTAGCACCTGTAGTTACATACATTATTATATAAAATAAATAACAAAAAAAATAAAAAAAAATAATAAAATAAAAAATATATATATATATAAAATATATATATATATATATATATATATATATAACACCACAATTAATATATTAATATAATATTTTTAACTTTAAATAACAAAATTCACACCAACATATGTATATATTAAATATATACAAAAATGATTTTACATATTTACATACAAATAAAAATAAAAATATTCAAATAACAAACGGTTAGGAAAATTAACTTATCAAAATGGCATATTTTGACAAAAAAAAAATATATATATATATGTATATATATATATATATATATATATATATATATATATATATATATATATAATAAATATAAACAAATAATAAACACACGGATTTTTTTTTTTTTCTATTTCTTTTTTATAAGATTAAATTATATGTTACATATTTTTAATACTTTATTTATTTCTATATATTAGTTTTTCTTTAGTGCATTTAATTATGAAAAGAACGTATTAAATAATTAGAAGATATACAAACAAACCAGTATATTATTATATAACTATTAATATATATATATATAAATAAATATATTGTTAACTACAACCCCACTTTAATATTCATATACACACAATATTATCGAAGTAATATACATTTATATAAATATAAAAGGATAAGCAAATATAGATAAATAAATACATACATAAATACACATATAAATATATATATATATATTAAAATTAAAAAAAAAAACAAAAAACAAATATTTGGTTTCCCCCTATTTTGTAACTTAACATAACATGTAGTTATAAACTATAATTAAAAAAAAAAATATATTTTTTTTTTCCTTTTTGTCTTTTTTAATTATGTAAATATAAATATATATATATATATATATATATATATATGTATATATTTTATTTTTTTTCTCTTATAACGCAATATAATACTCACAACGTTATGCAATATCCCACATATGACATTCATGTAAAAAAAAAAAAAAACGATGAGAACAACTATAAGGAGAAAAAAAAAATTATTATTTTTAATATAATGGGATATAAAAATAATATATTATAAAATAAAATTTATGAATTTTGTTATTTCATTTAATATTAAAATAAATATATATATATATAAAAATATGTATTATATATCTGTGTAATTTATATATACATATTTTTGTTATAAATACATAGATACATATAAATATTATATATATATGCGTAATATTTTAAATATATATATATATATAATATATATTTTTCTTAAATATATATTTTCTAAATTGTTAGTTTTAATATTTTTTTTAATTAAAAATATTTATTTAAAATATTTCATTTTTTAAATAAAGTTCATTTGGATAAAATGACAAATGGAAAAAAAAAAAAAAAAATAAAAAATAAAAAAATAAAAATAAAATAAATAAATAATTAAACAATTAAACAATAAAAATATAAAATATATAATTATTAATATATTAAAAATTGCACAGAAGTACAGTATAAATTATATATAAAATATGGCATTTATATAATATATATTAAATGAAAAAATGATATACAATATTTTATCATGCATTAAATATATTAATATATATATATTATATATATATATATATATATATATATAATATATATATATATTTAAAACAGGTAGAAATTATTTATATATAATAAACTCTTTAAATATGCCTTAACCGACTAGAAATATTTTATTTCAAGAAAAAAAAAAAAAAAGAAAGAAAGAAAGAAAAAAAAATGAAATTATTAAATATATTAATTTTTTTTAATATTATAATAATTAAGTATTGTACAACAAAAAAAAAAAAAATAAATAAATAAAAAATAAAAAAAAATATATGCATATATATATATATATATAATTTCTTGGCACAATTTTTTATTTTGTGTATGATACCACTTTATATATATGTTTTTACAAAAAATGAAAAAGGAAATTTTAAAAATATAACTAAAAATCATGCACATAAAAAAAAAAAATAATAAATAAAACAAAATGAATAAATAATATATATATATATATATATATATAATATGTACAGAAAAAAAAAGTACACTGCACATATATATATATATATATATATATATATATTTTTAACACTTTTTTAGTGACCACATCTTTGTGTAGACCTATTATAATATAATATAGATTTTTTTAAGGAATTAATATGATAACCATAAAACTCATATAATTCCGAGTTTGATAGAACCCATGGTTGTATTCCATTTTGTTCAAAAGGATGCACGACTTTATATAAAAATAGAAAGGAACTAATATATTCCCAAAAAAAATTGAAAGGTTTTAATTTATTAATTTTTTTTTTTTTATCATAATTTTTTTGATAAAAGAAATGAAATATTTCAATAAGATAATCATATAAACTAAGTCTTAATGATATGACTATATCAACATTAGTAGAATGAAATATATTATGAATATTATGATTAAATATATCTTGATATATTGGTTTTACATACATAGGTATATTTTTATTTATTAACTCTTTGATATTTTGTATACATTTTTCATCTTGTGTAATAACATTATTAAATAATTTATGTATAATATTTATGGTTATATTTTTCTTATCATTAGTTTTTAATTTTTCTTTATTGTTCATTTCTTTTTCTATATATTTTGAATGAAAAGAAAAAGGTGATTTTAATACATTCCAAATATAATATATATTTCTTGATATATTATTATATGAATAAATCCTTAACTTATCCTTTGACAATCCTTTTAATAATATATTTTTTGATAACCTAAAATATAAACAATTAATTTTTAATAATAATATGTTTTTTAATTCATAAAAAAAATAACATACATAAAAAAATATGTTATGCACATTTTTTATATTTTTAATATTATCTGTGTTTTTGTTATTATACGTTTTATCTAATTCATATATTTTTTCTATAACTGATTCTATGTTTTTATATGAAAAATTTAACATATCATTTATTAATACACCTTCTGATAGCATATTTCCTTTTTCATTTACAATTCTGATCAAGTGCTTGTGCGATTCATCTTTATTTAAAAATTTGAGATGAAGAGAAAATTTATTATAAGTATAATTGGTGGCACTATCATTACCTTTATGATTATTTTCATAATAACATTTTTTATTATCCCTATAAGTACACTTTTTATTATCCTTATAATAACACTTTTTATTATCCTTATTATTATTATTAGTAGTATTTATCTTATCTTTGCTTTTCCTTTTTGTGTAACACAATTCTGAACTATATATATCTTGAGAAGGACTATCATCTGTGACATAAAATTTTGTTATAATAAATTCATCTGTATGATCATAACAATGAAAAGATTTATTTGTATCAAAAATATGGTTATTATAATTACAATAAAAATGATTATTCTTATTACATTTATCACTGCAACTAAGAAAGTTACTATTATTTTTATTATTATTATTATTATTATTATTTATGGTATTCTCTTTTATAACACTTTTCATATAGAAATTTCTTTCATATAGATATCTAAACAAATCATAAAAAAATAGATAATTAAAAAAAGGATCAGATACATATATGGTTACATGCTCAACTTTAAATTCATACAAATATATTAATATATTGACAATATAATTTATAAGTTTTTTTCTATTCAATATTATTAAATCATTTATTTTAAATATTATATATATATGTTTAGGTACTTTGCTTATATTTTTATGTATTTCAAAAACATTATCATGTTTTTCATTTTTTTTAAAAAGACAATTATAAAATATATTACATATTTTATTCTTTAAAAGTTGAAAATTTATATTACTTTTATTTTTTAATTTATTCAAATTTATATCGTTCACATTACTACATTTGATAATTTGTATAATACTATATTTACATATTAGATGTAATTTTATAATATAACTCTTTAACTTATTAAACAAACAATATAAAGTTAGTAAAATCCATATTATTATATATATACATAATAAAATTACGTAGTTTATTACATTCTTTACCTTTTCTGCAGTCAAACAAAAATTCTTCATTTTTTTTTTTTTTTATAGTTCATTACAAAAAAAAAAAAAAAAATAATAAAAAAAAAAAAAAAAACAAACAAAATAATAAAAAACAGAATAGCAAATAAAATATATATTTTTAAAAATATGACTTTTTTTTTTTTTTTTTTAAACCATTATATATATTTTGTATATGTAAATGATATAAAAGTTCTTTTGTTATTATAACATTTTCCATGTCTATCACACAATTTTTTTTTTTTTTTTTATTTCATAAAAACACATATTATATGATAAAATATATATATATATATATATATATATATATTATATATATTTCATTTTATAAAGATTCAAAAATTTTTCTTCTTTTCATTTTTCTCCAAGAAAAATAGAAACAGAGAAAATATCGAAAGGGTAACCACCCAAGAGATAAATATAATGGTATGATATGTAAATTTAAAATAAATAAATATAACCATAAATGAATAATACAATATATGTATATATATATATATATATATATATATATATATATGCATTTATTTATTTATAATTTTTTTTTTTTTTTTTTTTAATATATAATCTGGTTATATATATTTTGTTTTTTTATTTTTAAAAATCAATCAAAATATTAAACTTCACATATTAAATATTATATATGTGTATATTTTATATGCTTGCCCTTTTGGTATATTCATTTTTCTTATATTAAACTCAAAAAAAAAAAAAATAATAAATATATAAACAAATAAATAAAGAATCAGAATATAAGGTTGAATTTATTTCTCCTGTAAGTAATAATATTAGATTAAAATTATTTTTTGAAATGTTTATATAATTATATTTTTATTAGTCTTAAAAATTTATAGTTGATATAAAGCGTTATGGATAGGAAAATGATAAATATATAAAAATATATATATATATATAATTTTTTTTTTTTTTTTTTTTTTTTTGCTGAGAAGAAAATTTTTTGTTCTGCTAAATTTATATCACGTAAGAAATATGTAATAAAAGGATATATAATAAATGTATTACAATATATATATATTGTTAAACGTTCAGATATTATCTTCTATTTATAATTTATTATTATCATTTTCTTTTTTTAAGAACAAATAATGTTAATTTTTTAAAAATGATAATAAATATTTCTCTTCCTTTTCATAACCATAATATTTGTATGTCTCCATCATATGAATAATAAGATCTTTTTTATACACTTTCATCTTCAAAAAATTATTTAAACTTTTATCAGCTTGTATCTGATAATAAGAAATAAAAAATAAAGTATATGACAAAATGAAATAGAAAAAAATAGATTAAAATAAAAATTAAAGTTTTCACATGAACATCATACATATACATATACATATACATATACATATATAAATATATATATATATATATATATATATATATATATGTATATATTTGTGTGTGTTATAATATGGTTGATATATAGATATCACATTTATGTAATACTCAAGATTGTCTTAAATAATAAAATATATATATATATTTTTCTCATATTTTTCATGATTTACCTTCATATTTAAGTGCAGAAATACTACTGTGAGATATGCCCACAATTTAATATTGAAGATATTTATCTCGTTTGCTTTATATAACATTTTATATGAATAGATAAAATTTTTTTTTTTAATCAAATAGTAATATGCTAAATTAAGATAAGCATAACTTGTCTTATATATTTGTAAAGAATTTTTTATCATACTCTTACTTTCTGAATATTTATTTAAAGAAAAATATATTTTATTTAATTGTAGATATATTTTAACTCTCACATTATTATATTTACATAAATTTAAATATTTTTCCATATATTCTATACATTTTTTATAGTTTTTTAATTTATATAAACATTGTGAATAGATGTATAATATATCCACGTTGTTTAAGTGTTCGTATTTTTCTTCTATCAAATTAATACACTTGAGATAATCTAAGAACAAAATAAAAAATAAAAAATAAAAAATAAAAAAATATACATATATATATATATATATTTATATATTATTATTAATGTTTACCTTTTATTGAGAAAAATATTCTTATAGTCAGATGATGAAATAAACGTGAGCTAATAGTTATGTCATTTAAAAGTTTTCTTCTATTTTCATATATGAACATAACAATATTAATAATATTATATTTTATACAATATATTATAAATAACAACATATATTTATCTTTTATTGGAATTTTATCTTCTGATGTTTCAATATATGTCAATAATAAATGGTCTGTGTCATAAGAGGATATTTCTGATTTCCTTTTTACATTTTTTGGTGATGAAATTTCCTTACCTTTATCCTTTTTTCTTGAAATATTGTTATTGTCATACAAATTTATGTTACTGTTATTATTATTGTTATATGTGTTTAAAGATTGGTCATTTGGTATATCCATTTTTTGATCCTTCATAAATATTTCTTCATTTTGTATATCCATTTTTTGATCGTTCCTAAATATTTCTTCATTTTGTATATCCATTTTTTGATCGTTCCTAAATATTTCTTCATTTTGTATATCCATTTTTTGATCGTTCATAAATATTTCTTCATTTTGTATATCCATTTTTTGATCGTTCATAAATATTTCTTCATTTTGTATATCAATTTTTTGATCGTTCATAAATATTTCTTCATTTTGTATATCTTTCTTTTCATTATTTTCATCTTTTATTTTTTTTTTTGAACCTTTCTTTTTTTCCTTATGATCCTTTTCAATATCTTTTTTCTCTTTTTTTTTACTTTCTTTATTATTGGATTTTCTTAAATCACACCATTTTTCCTTTGCTTCTTCATATATGTTAGCATTTTTTTCTATGCATTCTTTTAATATATTTTTATTTTCATTTAAAAGTATACACATATTTATATAATAATATATATAATTACGCTGAAAAAAATAACAAAGGCTTTTAATATATATACATATATTCTCGCATATGTTCAAATGATTGTCATGAAAAGTACTATATATATATAAATTATTTATATTTAAATGGTCTTCTTTTAACTTTTCTTCTACTAAATTTTCTACATTAACATCTATCCTATCTTCTAATTTGTCATCTAATTTGTCATCTAATTTGTCATTTAATCTATCATCTACTTTTACTTTTATTTTTGCTTCATTTTCTTTTCTTTTTTGTAAAATGTTTATAATATAATTAGCTAATTTTAAACTCTCTTTATATTTATGTATGTTCAAATATAAAAGGCATAGAATGAACAGGCTCTCAATATTTTTCTAAAGAAATAAAAGAAGAAAGAAGAAAGAACAAAGATGAAAGAATAAATTTTTTATGAATTCAAAAATGTTACAAAATACTGTGAGAAATATATATATATATATATATATATTTGTGCATATGAATATGTGAATACATTAATTATTTTTATTTTTATTTTTATTTTTTTATTTTATATATTACACTGTTCGTTAGTTCTATATAGGTGAATAAACACGATATTGAAGTGTCTACAATATTTGTATTAATATATTTATCATAATAGTCGAAATTATCCTGACAATTATAATTATCATTATCGTCATAATAATTTTTTTCTTTATTCTCTTCATTTTCTTCTGTATATTTTATAATTTGACTTTGTTTATCATATTTAAGATTAATAGTGTTATTTTTTAATAACATAACTTTAGAATACATATAAATAATATCTGTAAACATAATTTTTATATTTTTATTTTCTTCCATATTAAAAACGGATAAGATATTTTCCTGCAAATTATTTCTTTTAAATATTTCTTCATCGTCTTTTCTCACATGTTTATGTAATATAATATCTTCAAAGTATTCAATATAATCAAAAAGATAAGAATTGAAATTACTTCGATTATCAATACAAATATGTTTTATTAATGTTGTTATATTATTTTCTTGACTATTAGAATATAAGTTTTTTTTTTTTTTTTCTTTTTTTTTATATATATAATTATCATTTATGGTATTATTCTTATTATAACATGTATAATTATCTATTATATTAATAATATGATTATCACCTTTTTCTATAAATATATCATTTATATTTTTTTCATTTATATTACGTTCATATATATTATTTATCTTTTTATAAAGTATTAATATTATTGCTTCGATAAAAGGAATATTTCTTTTATATTTTAATAAATGTACATTTTCTATAATAATATTATATAAATAATATTCTAAATTATTTATGTTATTATATTTTTTTATATCATTTATTGATTCTTTATTTATATTATCTTCTTTTTCAAAATAATTATTTATTATGACATTAGATGATTCATACATAAAATTGAAAAGATAGACAAAAATACAATTAATGTTTTCTTCAGAAATTAAATTTGATGTTTCTATTTTTTTTTCTTTGTCTATAATATTGTCATTATCGCTAGATATATCCATGCAAATCTCATCACTTATATTAAAATGTTTATAAATTTGTTTATTAATTATATCATAGGTAACTTTAATCTGAAATGTAAATGGATGGGTTATATGAGGTATATAGCATTACATATTAGTATATACATATATATATATATATATATATATTTATATTTATATGTGTTTTCCCATTTATTTACCATCACATCTTTCATATTATTATATAAATTTATATACGTCGGGTTCTCCTTTAAGTTGTTTAGAAAGGAAAAATATTCTTTTGTTCTTTGATAAATTTTCATTTGTTGTTCTTTTCTTAATTGTTTTATTTGGTCGTTGATAAAATTTATGCCTTCCACAACTGATCTATATAATATTTGTATGCAATTTAAAAATATGTATATGTATATGTATTTTTATTTGTGTGTTTCTAAATATGCTTATATGTATATGTTATATAATATTGTGTCCTTCTATATATCACAAAATTTTTTTTTTTTAATATGAACAATTTATATTATATTTATATGGAGGAAGTTATTTATTTTTTTATACTAGTACCGATTAAATAAATTACTGATATCTTCTTTTTTCTTTTTATCATTTTCTATTTGTATTTCTTTTTTTAAATTTGGACGTATAGAATCAATTGGGAAGGGACTTTCCAACATTTGTCTTTGCAAGAAGGCTATCCAAAATATTACATTATATATATATATATATATATATATATATATATATATATGTGTGTAATAAATATAACTTTTTTTTTTTTTTTTTTTATATATATTTTTATTTTATATACGTTTATAAAATTGTATTGTTAGCTGTATATACGAATTTGAGAAAATATCTAAACATTGATTGCCACTTTGTTTTACATTTTTTATGTCCTTTTTTAAATCTTTTATATGATGCAGTTTGTACTTGGCATTAACAACTACATGTAAATAAAATAAAATAAAATAATAACATAAATATATGGATAATATTCATATGTACAATATAATTTTTGTAGATACTTAATATATATATATATATATTTATTACCTTTGTTTAATACTATATCAGATATATTAACCTCAAAGATTGAACATAAAGTATCTACTATATTGGGGGCTACATTATCTAAAAAGAATATGTAAAGGGCGTTTTACTTTGAATGTATATTCATATGATGTTATAAATATATACTCACACATATATATATATATTACCTTTTTGTTTTTTACTTTCATTTGAACAAATTATCCATCCATTTATGTTGAAGGATTCATAAAATAGATATTTGTAGATATATTCGATTTCCTAAGAAGAAGAAAAAAAAAGATATATGAGGCTACAAGAAATATTACTGAATATTTCATCTATGAGACATGCAAACACAAAAACATATATATATATTTTTTTTTTGTGTTTTACCTTTATATTTCTATATTTGTATATATTATTATTATTCCACGTAATATTATATTTCTTGTTCTCCTTATCTATACATATACAATATATTTTAAAGGTTAAAAATATATATATATATATTTTATTTGTGTATTTAAAATTACAACCTTCTATAAGAATTCCATTGTTTAAGGAGATGTCTAATAATTTCATCTACAAATGAAATAAAAAAAAAAAAAATAATAATAATAAAATAAGTGTCCATTTTGTATATTAATTTATATTAATAATTATTATGTTAATATTATTTGTGTGTACTTGAAAATTTAGGGAATTTTTTTTTGTGACAATTTCTTCTATTGATGAAGCTATATTATAGATCCCATCAATCTAATATTGAAAAATATAAATATATAAAAGAATATAAATATAAATATATATGTATCTATGTATTTATATATCTATATATATGTGGGTACATCATAATAATATCAATATAACCTTAACGTTCATAATATTATAATTAAGCCTATCACAGTAATGTCCAACCAGTGAATTTATATTTAGTGTAATATTAAAATCTTTAATAAAAAAATATACACAAATAATATATATATATATATATATATATATATATATACATATATATATTTTTATTCATTTTATATATAAAATTTAACTTATGTCTATATCCTTTTTTATCGAATTTTCTAATATTTCGATTTCAATCTTGGTATTATTTTTATTCTTTTCCTTTTTTTTTTTATTTTTTCCTTCTTTTTCATTATCTTTTTTTTTCTTGGTCTTTTCATTATCTATATTTTTATTAACTACATTTTCTTTATGATCTTCATATTTATATGTTATTATAATATTCTTTGAGATTATTAACTGTTCATGCAAAAATGAGAAAGCTTTGATATTCTCATATCCTATCAATACAAAATTATTATCATCACTTATATTGGTCTTTACTAAAATTTCTATTTTGATATATTTCTCTACAATGTCGTTAATACAGCTTTCTGAATTTTTTTTTTTTTTTTAAAGAAGAAAGGAATTAAATAAATTAAATGGAAATAGTGGTATACAATTTATATGTGCTCACACGTGTAAGTTACACCCACATACATATATATATATATATATATATATATGTATGTAGTTCCCTTATAAAACGATACAAAAAATTATTTGATTATATATGTTGCTTCATATATATTATATCATTTTACCTTCATTTAATTGTATATAATTATTGGAAAAATTAATTTGTTTAAAATTATTTTGGTTTATGATATTAGATTCATATAGGTTATCATAAAAGTCTACAAAAAAAGGAAATATGAAGAAAAAGTAGATAAAGTTGTTATATTATATGTATATCATACACATTTAATCTTATATTTATAAACATATAGACAAACACATATATATATATATGTATATTTATTTATGTATATATTTTTCTTTTTATTTGGTAAGGTACCTACTATATTTATCTTGTAAGAAAAGGACAGGTCAGAAGAATTAAAATTTGTAACCTTTTTTGAAAATAAAAATCATAGAAAATAATCAGATATATGATAAAAATATAAAATAAATACCATTTGTTCTTACATTGTTATTTAACATTTTTTTTTTTTTTTTCTTTTCTTTATTACATAAAAAGACACAAAGAAAGGTCCTTCAGGCTTTTCTTTATATTCCATTCTTTTCTTTAATAGAAAGTAAAAAATATAATCTTCTTAAAAAATGGAGAAAGAGAAGGAAAAAGAAAAGAATAGCAAATACTTTATAACAAAATAGAATATATATATATATATATATATATATGTGTGAACAACCTAAGATATATACTGATAAATATTTATTTATTAATAGTATTTTGTTTTTTATTTATTTTTTCGCTCATATATAATATTTTACATATATATTATCAAAAATATATACAAAATAAATATCAGAAAATAATTGTAATATACTTTTTTGTGTGAACATTGTATATTTTGAATATTCTACACAAGAAATTTTTAATGCAATTTTTTTTTTTTTTTTCAAATATTTATATTAAAAAAATTAAAAGTTTCAAAAAAAAAAAAAAATAATTATATATACATAAACATATATGAATATATAAATAAATAAATATATATATATATATATATATATAAACACACAAATATTTTTATATATATAATAATATATGGTCTTTTTCTTTTTTTTTATTTCATAGCAGATGATACTAATATGATAGAATCTCCTCTAACAAAAACCATGTCTAAACTTCTTTCCATTTTCTAAAAAAAAGAAAAAATTATAAATAAAAATTTATATATATTTTTATCCTATTAAATAGGTATATTATTATATACATAATAAAAATATGTTACATATATTATATATATATATATATATATATATATGTGTTATCCTTTTTCATTTTAATTACCTTAACAGTTTCTTCTTCATTTTCTTTAACGCTATATTTATAAGTCTCACGGACATTCGATAAAATCATATTTAAGTGATTATCATAAGCCTAAAAAAAAAAAAAAAAATTATATGTTCATGTCTGGCTATATAATTATTCATATGTTGTAATAAAAATAGAACATATATATATATATATTTTTATATGTTTATAGTTACATCTAATTTTCCAATGAGTTCTCTATCTCCTTTACATTTTAAAAATATTTCTTCCTCCATATTTAAACGAATATAATCTAAGGGATCTACACAAAAAAAAACATAAATATATTATACATAAATAAATATATATATATTTATATATATAATATACCCATATTTTACATATATTTTTTTTTTTTTTTTGTTACTTTGTATTAATGCTATTTTTTCCATTTTATGAATTTATATAGATATATACATGTATACTTTTTACGAAAAAAAAAAAAAAAGAATTTGAAAATGATAATAAAAATATATTTTGTTCGGATGTTATAACTTAATAAAATTTTTCATTATATTAAAACTTTAAGTATATCACTAAAAAAAAGAAACATATATATTTTTTGTATATTATATTTAATATATTAATTAGAAAAATATAAAATCTGGAAATATTTGTATTTTTTTTTTTTTATTAATACTTTAATAATATATAAGTAAATATTATAATATAATAAAACCTTACGTTGTTAATAATAAATATATGTATTATAATATATAATATATATCTTAAAATTAAAGGTAAATAATAAATGGTAGTTTTATATTATAATATTTCTGTACTCACTATAAAATATTAATATATATTTATATATATTTAAATATATTAAATAGGACTAATATTTTTTTATGCTAATTTTTTTTTTTTTTCTATAATGTTATTATATAAGGTGAAGAATCAAAATATGTTCAGAACGTAAGGATTAAATATTGAAACTTTAAAAAATTTGTAAAAGAATTAGGAAGAATGAAAATACATACAATATATATATATATATATAAAATAACTTATGAACGTTTTTATAAAAGAATATACAATATTAATAATATATTATAATTTATTTTTAAAACCTAATGAATATATATACAATATAAATATATATATATTTTTATATTTCATAATATTATATTATAATATAAGAAAATTATATAATTAATCAAATATGATAAAAGAGTTATTAAAAATGAACAACATGAAAAAGTAAAATTATAAAAAGAGTTTAATTTTAATATATGAGGATAAAAATAAATAATATATATATAATATATATATTAAAACAATAAAATAAATAAATAAATAAATAATTATGACATAATATTGAATGATTAATCATTCCAACTATGTGTAACAAATTTAAAACAAATATATTATAGAATTAAAAAAAAAAAAAAAAAAAATATACATACATATATTTATATATATATATTTCTGTTATTTTGAATTATGTAATTAATTTGATGAGTCATTAAGGGACATATTATCATCTCCAGTATTCATCATTTCAATTTCTATTTTCATTCTCATTTCATCAATTTGTTCTTTTAAAGAGTCTGTTAGATTGTCGTTTAAGAAATTAAAGCAGTAGGAGGTGAGGTTATAGCTGTCTTGAAAGTCATTACGAGTAGTAAAGTCCTGAATAAAAAAAAAAAAAAAAAAAATATACATATATATATATATATATATATATATATATATATATATATATTTATGTATTTATTTATTTGTTCTAACCTGCATATTTTGAGATATCTCATTTTGTGTCTCCTTTTTAGTCTCATTTAATGCACGTATGTCATCCTTATCTTCAACATGTTCTAATGTTTTTTCAAAACGGACATTCATTTTATCCTTGTTTTCCACCTGCTCATGTAATAATCTATCTTTATACATATCATCGTCATCATCATTATTTTTTTTATTAATGAATACTTCTTTGATAGTATCAACATTTGTAAACCAGTCCTTATTATTTGTAGGATCTGTATCTGTTATTTTTGAATGTGTATTTGAGTTATTAAAATTTCCCATATTTATACAAATATTATCTAATTTCCTTTTTTGTAATTGTTTTTTCCATATATTTTCTTCTACAGTATATTCACAAACAAATCTAAAAACATGTACGTCTTTTGTTTGACCAATGCGGTGACATCTATCCATAGCTTGTTTATCAATTGAAGGATTCCAATCTGTGTCATAAAAAATTACTACATTTGCTGCTGTTAAATTAATACCTATACTACCACTACGTGTTGAAGATATAAATATAAAAATCGATTTATCATTATTAAATTTGGTAACAATTTTTTGACGTTGTTC
Source organism: Plasmodium sp. gorilla clade G2 (assembly GCF_900097015.1). Classification (NCBI taxonomy): domain Eukaryota; phylum Apicomplexa; class Aconoidasida; order Haemosporida; family Plasmodiidae; genus Plasmodium; species Plasmodium adleri (nom. inval.). The sequence continues at coordinate 780,168 of NC_041700.1, forward strand.
AACTTTTGTTGATCCATCTAATCTTATAAATGAATAATTTAAATGATTTAAAAATATTTCTAATATATCTAACATTTTAATAAACTGTGTAAATAATAAACATTTATTTCCTTCTCTTTTACATTTACTTAATAATTTTTCTAGCGCACATAATTTACCACTTCCTAATGATATATCTTTATTTAATGGAAATATAATTGATTGTTTTAAAAAAGCATCATGATATACTCTGGTTGCATTCTTTATTTGTATAATTATTGGATTCATTTTATCATTGCTATAATTTATTAAATTATTATTTATTCTTATATCATGACTTTTACATATAACTGATGGATTATTTATTAAAGTAAAATTATGTATCATCTTTTCATTCTTTTTTAAAAATTGTTCCATATTAGGAAATAAAGATTCAAGAACATAAGACAAGTTCATCATTGAATTATGATATTTAGAATTAACAAAATTTTGTAACGACATATCATTGTTTGTATATACATTAGATGACATATTAGAATTAACATCTTCATCATCATAATTATATTGTTCTTGATCAATATTATTATTTTGTTCATCGGCATTTATTTGTATTTCCATGTCAATATCACTATCATCTTGTTGACTGTTTTTTTTTTTTTTTTTAATCCTCTTGTTTGATCTCTTTTCTCTTATATATTTTCTCTTTTTGTTATCCTTTTCATAAATATCTTCAACCGATACTTCTCTCATAGATGAATAATAATCAATAGGAACGTTATTCATATAATTATAAACAATACTTTTATCCTTTGTAAATTCTTTCTTAATTAAATCTAGAAAATTTTTACCAAAGATAGGAATTCTTTCATTTTTTAATATATAAAAATTATTCATACATACATTATAATATTTATTCTTTTCATCTTCTTGTTCTTTTTTTTTTTCATCGATTTGATGTCTTTTAATCCATAAATTATGTTCCAAAGAATTATAATAACTATTATTATTTGTGTCATCCGTAAAAATATTTTGATATTGTGTTTCATTATTAATTACTTTAAACATGTTATTATATTTGTATATAAATTTTTTCCTATTTTTAACATGTATATTTTCATTAGATGTATTTTTATGATACATATGTTTATTACCTATATCGCTTAATGATTGTTGATTTGATAATGTACCTCCTTCCTCTTTCATTTTATAAAGATATTCATTATAACTTTTATATCTATTATAAGGATCAATATATAAAGAAAGAATATCATAATTATTATTTAATTCTGTGAGAAATTCATCAGAAAAACTTAATAAATTCTTAGGAATATATTCTTTATATATATTATTATAAAGATAACTATGAACATCTTCTATAATTATGTTAACAAAAGAAGGATTATTATCTAAATCATTTTGATTCATAAAACTTTTCGTGTATAGCAGATCTAATGGGAATGAATTCATTCTACTTGCATTGGATGAAAAAATATTAGAGAGTGAGCTATTACGACTATAACGACTATTACCACTATTACGACTATTACATCTGTTCAAATGATACATATTATTATTATTGTCGATGTTAAGGGGAATATTTGGGTTCATCTGTTTTAGTATGGAAAGAAAAGCATTCCTATGATTAATAATATCAGATGGATAATCACCTGTACATATATTACTATTAATATTATTATTATTAATATTTTCATTATTGTTATATGCCTTTAAATCATTCAAAGACTTATTTTCTTCATTCTCATTCCTATTCATATTACTCAATGCATCTACAACAAATCTATTCTGATCACATTGTTTGTTATCATGTATACCCATTTGTGTCTCATTATTGTTAGCCGTGTGAGAAAATTTATAGAAATTATTATTTGAATTATCATCATGTGTAAAAGAATTTATGAATTCGTTTGAGAATATATTATTCATATTTTGATGATCCATCATCTGATAACTATTATGTCTTTCATGTGATATGTTCTCATAAAATTGTTCAGAATTTTTTGTAAATCCAGATGGATTATTATTCAAATTATTCATATTATTGATATTATTCATATTATTGATATTATTCATATTATTCAAATTATTCAAATTATTCATATTATTGATATTATTTATATTATTCATATTATTCATATTATTGATATTATTGATATTATTAATATTATTAATATTATTCATATTATTAATATTATTCATATTATTAATATGATCATTTGGATGATAATTATAATTTTTATGATTATCATACAATTCAGAAATATGATTATTATGATACATATCATTAGTGTTATTTTTTGTTAATATATGAGGAAGGTCAAGTGATGTAGATGATGTGTTTGATTGTTTGTTAACTGTTTGCCCCCCCAAAGATGTAAATTCATTATGAAGAAAAAGTATTAAATAAAAATCTGCATAATAATTTTTTTCAAATAAGATAAAAAATCGAGGTATAAAATATCGAATAGATAACATATAAAAATATGGTGTTTGTATATATTTATTTGTAAATAAATCACAATGATTACATACTTTTCTGAGTTGAATTAGAATATTCATCAATCCTATATAATTCCCTGTATTTAATGTATTTTGCACGTTTTTATTATTTATAAATTCATCATATAAGATTTGTTGTCTTCTTGTTAATTTACATTTAATAATATGTTCATATTTATTTGGCATTTCTTTTTCTACATTTTTTTTTAATCTTCTTAAAATATATGGACGTATAACAGTATGTAATCTATTAATTAATTCTTTGGAATGATGAATTTTACTTTTTTCTATAGCTAGATTTAAAGGATCTGAAAACCATTCTTTAAAATCTAAATGGGAGGTAAAAATATTTGGCATAAGGAAATGAAGTAAAGACCATAATTCTTCTAAACTATTTTGTAAGGGTGTACCTGTAATTAATAAACAATTATCTCTTTTTAAGCTTAATATAATATTCCAACGTTTTGTATTAAAATTTTTAATATTATGAGCTTCATCTAATATTATATATTTCCATCTTTTCCTTTTAAAAACTAAATGATCTTTAACAACAGTTGAATAGCTAGAAATACATATATGAAAAGAATCTTTATTAAACCATCCAACTCTTTTCTTATATCTTTCATTTTGATTTCCATAATAAGATAATATTTTAAAACAAGGACAAAAACGTTTTAATTCAATTTCCCAATTTATTAATATAGATGTTGGTACTATTACTAAATGAGGACCCCATATATTTAAATAATAAGCTAAGTAACTTAACAATGATATACATTGTAATGTTTTACCTAAACCCATTTCATCAGCTAATATACCATTAATATTATTTTTATATAAATATAATAACCAATGTAATCCTGCATGTTGATAATCTCTTAATGTTGCTTTAATAATAGGAGGTATTTTTGTTAAATGTTTTTCATCCATATTACACCTTAACATATCATCACTATCATCACTATTATTATTATTATTATTATCATCATCACTATTATCAATATTATCAATATTATTATTATTATCAATATTACTGTTGTTGCTAGATAGTTTACTTTTTGCTATTTTTGTTCTTCTTAAATTATATTCATCTTTTATAATTCTTCTTTTCTTTTCACTAATTTTTTGACAAGACGATACACTATCTCGTTTTATATGTTCAGATATATCATCCGAATCATTTTGAATTTCATTTTTTAATAATATAAATTCTTTTTTTTTATTTATTTTTCCATTATCATAATTATCACTTTGATTTTCATCCTTTTCATAATTTTTATTTTCTTCTTCTCTTTTTTCTATTTTCATTTTTGTATCATATTCATCATATTTTTCTTTTTTTAATTTATTATTAAATCTGGTTGGAGAATAATTCTCTTTATCACTTTTGTAATCTTCTCCTGTCTTATCATAATAATTCTTATTATCAATATGTTCATACGAGGAATTATTAAGTATTTCATCCTTAGTCTCATGATTAAATTGATCTCCATCACGTTTGTCATAATTATGACTCGTTTCATTCTCATCAATGTTATTATCTCCACTTTTTTCATCATTATGATTCGTTTCATTCTCATCAATGTTATTGTCTCCACTTTTTTCATCATTATGACTCGTTTCATTCTCATCAATGTTATTGTCTCCACTTTTTTCATCATTATGACGCATTTCATTCTCATCAATGTTATTGTCTCCACTTTTTTCATCATTATGATTCGTTTCATTCTCATCAATGCTATTATCTTCACTTTTTTCATCATTATGACTCGTTTCATTTACATTCTCTTCATTTTCCATAAAATCTATATAATCCTCTCCATCTTTAAAACCATACATTCTTTTCAATAATTCTTCAATTGGCAAGTTTGCTTCATCATCTAACATATTAATTTCTTCTTCTTTGTTTTCAGATTCACCCGTTGAGCTCATTTGTTCATCCAACAGATAATCTTCTTCTTCTTGATCCGTCAGATCATCTTCTTTTAATTCTTTATCGCCATTATCAATTGATGACGAATTATTATTAACAATTTCACTGTTATTATTTGAACTCATGCTAACATATTTATTTTCAAATAATTCATGAGCATTATTATGCCTAGCATCTTTTATTTTTTTAATGGCTTCTTTTACAAACTTTTTAAATCTCATTTCTTTTTTTTTATTTAATGTTTGTTGTAATTCTCTCTTTTTTTCTTCCCATACTAGTTTTTCTATTTTCTTCCAAAATACATCCATATAAGATGATATATTCTTTGAGTATAATTTTAACCTTTTCTCTTCTTCTTCTTGTTTTTTTATTTTCATCTTTTCTCGATTACTTAAATATTTTAGGCAACTGTGGCTCAACACTTTGAAGTGTTTTTTCTTCTTCTTTACTTCATACATAACCAGGTCCTGAAATCCTTTCTAAAAATATAAAAAATAAAAAAAAAAAATAATAAATAAGTATATCCATAGAATTTTTTTTAAAAATTATATGTAGATACATGAAGAAAACATATTCGCAATGACAAAATGGGATGCACACAAAACAATTGAAATATATATATATATATATATATATATATATTTTTGTAGTGTTAATTTTATTTTTATTTTTTCGAATTATATTACCATTTCTTTAAGTTCATAATACCAGAAGGTAAATTCAGGAGTTTTGGCTGGTTCCACAATCTTCGTCGTTGTAGTACTACAGTAAAAAAAAAATAATAAAATAAATAAAATAATAATAATAAATAAATAAATAAATATAAGTATATATATCATTCAAATGTGTATATATAATTATGAGTGCATTTAATTGTGTATCACAAAATTATTATTTTCCTTTTTTTCAATTTACCATTTCCCCATTTTTTCATTTAAAATGTCCAGTCTACAAAAATGAAAGAAATAATAAATATATATACAAATAAATATATATAAATATGTATACACATATATATATATATATATGTATATATAACATTAATTTTTTAAGCTTTCGTTTTAAAAATATTTTTTACTCTTTTTTCAATGAACTGATTTCGTTATTGTATTTTTTTAGCTTTTCATTGTTTTCTATAAAATAAGACGACCCTAAATTTTGAATCTCCTCAATACCTAACTTGAATGGCCTTGTCTGCAATATATTTTCAGATTTTATTTCATTCATTTTTTATATTTAAACTTCACATGGTTTTCATTTATGTAAATACACATATTTTGAAAGTTAAGGAAGAAAAATAAATATATTAAATAAAAATAATAAAAATAATAAAATTAATAAAATTAATAAAATTAATAAAAGGATTATATGCAATTAAACATATTATGAAAAGATAATCCTATATATAAAAATATATAAATATAAAATATATATATATATAATATTTATGTGATGATTTTAGATATAAACATTTTCATTTATTTTTTAAAATTATAGAAAAGGATTTAAAATGTAATATATATTATTCCTTTCATATTACATATCCGTATTCTATAATTTCCTCTTATATTGTTTTGTCATATATATATATTATTATATATATATATATATATATATATATATATATATATATATATATTTTATTCGTTGGGTAGTAAAATTGAAAAAAAATAGAAAATAAAAAAAAAAAAAAAAAAAAAAAAAAGGTTCACTTAAAGTTGCGTTAATATTATAATATATATACAAAATTATTATTATATTATAATATTAATTATTGTAACAAATTTGATATATATGGATACATTTAAATATTTTGTAAATAAAAAAAATAAAAACATAAATATAATATTATTTACAAATATTTTAAATGTGATAGATAAATGCCATAATATAATATTCTAATTATATAATATTACATAAATATAAATATATATATATATATATATATATATATATATATATATTGATAAAACAAAATAAATAAATAATAAAGTAAGCTACTGAAATATATTTATTTATTTATTTTAAATGTATAGAAATATATACATATAAAATGTAAGGAATATTTATATATTAAAACGAATCAATAAATATATATATATTATATATATTTGTATATATAGAAAATAAAATTGGAGAAAAAAAAAAAAAAATTATATATATATATATAATATATATATGTAATATATATATAATACATTTATATAATATATATTTTTATATAATAGGTATCAATTAATTTCACAAATTCTTTTTTTTTTTTTTTATAAGCTTATATAAAAATTATATAAAAAAAAATAAAAAAATAAAAAAATAAAAAGAATATTTTCCTTCTTTTTTATTGTTTTTCTTTTTAGGTTGTAAATATAATATGATGCTATATATATAATAATATTTTTGTACTTTAAATAAATATTATATATATAATATTAAGAATTTATATTATATAATTAATAAAAGTAGGTTATTACATTAGTATGGTATTTTCCAAAAAGGGAAGAAAAATATATATATATATATATATATATATATATATATATATATATCAAATTAATAGAACCAAAAAAAAAAATAAAATAAAATTGAAAAAAAAAAATAAAAATAAAAATAAATTAAGGTTTATACAACAACATATAAATTATGAAACAAAAAAAAAAAAAAAAACTACACAATTATAAATATATGTACATTTTTATATTATTATAAATTAATACCAAAGAACTTTTCCACGTCCTTAACTTCCTTCTTAGCTTCATTAATAGTTTCCTTTTTTTTCTTATTAAGAATTTGTTTTTGCTTTGTTGTAAATCTTTTTCGTATTGCATAACTAAAAAAGAGAAAAAAAAAAAAAAAAAAAATATGCATATAATATATATATATATATATATAGAACAAACATATATATAATATTTTATTTTTTTTATTACTGATCTTCATGGATATGCACTATTTGATCAAAGACCTTCACTTCGTCTTCCTTTATATTTAAGATATAATTTTCATCATCAACTATATAACAAAAAATATATTAAAGAGATGAAGATTTTTGAATTATAAAATATATATATATATATATATATATATATATATATATATGTATATATAATTGAAGGAGTGTATTACATATGTTATATATATATGAAAATATATAGAATTTATTATTTATTTTTTTTTTTGTACTTGTATTTCCATTAATTTTTATAGCTTTAAGACCAAATAAAATTTTGATTTCTTCTTTTGTTCCCACTTTATTAAATACTAAAAAGTCAGTCACATTTTTTGGTATTTTGTTAAGGTCGATTTTTTTAATTTTTTGTATTGTTCCCTTTGGATCGTTAGATTTTACTACATTAAAAAAAATATATATTATATATATTATATATATATGTATATATTATATATATATATATATATATATATATATATAACTTATAAAATTGACATATACACATATGCATACATATATATATTTATGTCAATTTTTTTTATTACATATTTCTCGAAACTCCTCGGGTGTACAAAATTTTTTCTTCTCCTTTTTCTTTTTCTTATTATAAAAAAAGGGTGATGTGTCATCCACATTTTTTTGTAGATTTCTTTTATAGGATATATATTTTTTCCTATATCTATTAATAATAACTATTTCATTTTTCACCTGATCTTTTTTACTTAATTTAACTTTTTGCTCTTCTGTCAAAATATTAGGGTTTGCATAAAAAACTGTTTCCAGCTTTTTTATTTCTCGAAGTTTTTTATTTAATCTCCCTAATTTGTTTGTTAAATAGTTACAATGCTTTTTCGTTTTTTTTAAAATATTCTTTATATTATCATCCTGTTTTTTCTGTTTTTTTATACTTGCCATTATTTTTTCTTTATCAAATGGAAGAGAACCTTCTTCTTTATCTAATATGTTTTCTGAAAAAAAGAAATAAGGATCCTCCTCTCCCTTTAATTCATTTTCTTTGTTCAGTTCATGATAAAAACCTTTATATTGTTTTGATTTCTTTTTAGAAAAATAATTATTTGATAAAATGAAATTATGAAAATATTTTCTCACCTTAAATAAGCTATTACTATGATATGCAAATGGAGAGTTCCTTAAGTATTTGTCTTGATTAAAAATTATATATTTACATTTACTTATATTTATTAAGAAGTTACATAATAATAATACAAAAGGCAAATACAAAAAAATCATAATTTTTTAAAAGGTCACATATGGTTAGAATATACTTTTAATTAAATCAGTAGTATATAATATAAATATAAATATATATATATATATTTATAATTTTTATTTTCAGTGGGTAATATTGTTATAAACCTTAACACATATATAAAAAGAAAAATTTTACATAATGTTATATATATGGTAGATTATTTTTCTCATAAAATAAAAAAAATAAATAAATAAATAAATAAGATCACGGCGTCACATTTAACACAAAAGCAATAATTATTACATATAAATATATATATATATAAGTCATATAATTTATATTTTCATTATTATATTTATGTTCATTTATATTTCATGTGTATTATTCATTTTTCATGGATTTATTTGGACCTTCCCAAAAATACATAAAAAAATAAAATATATAATAATATATATATATATATATATATAATACTGTTTATTATAATTTTTTTCCAGAATTGCTTATATTTGTTCATATAAAATATGAAATTATAATTTATACTCAATTTTAAAAAAAAATATTTGCCTAACATTTCTATTATGAAATATTATATTTTATTTATTAATAACATATATACATATATATATTTTTCCCTCATTACACTTTTTATATTTAAAAACAGCGTCAAGGAATATTGTGATATTCTAACTATACGATTACATTATTAGTTTCTCATATTATATATGTGTTCAAAAGTATTATATATATATATATTTTAGATATATCTTGATATATTGTATTTTCCAGTTTATTAATTGTTCAAAAATAAGTTTCATTGTTATTTTTTTAAAATATTAAATAAAACGCACCAAAAAAAAAAAAAAAAAAAAAGAAAAATAGAGTTTAAAAATAATTAAATAATGATATAAATAAACAATAAATAAAATAGTAAATTTATGACCCAAACGTGTAATTTAAAAAAAAGGATAAAAATGTAATAAATAAAAAAGTATATTCAATGTAACATGTTGGAGATAATTAAGATAAATAAATATTAAAACATAATATATATATATATATATATATATATATATATATAAACACCTTAAAAAAAAAGAGGAAAAATTAAATTAATAACATTAATAGCTTATGATAAATGTTTCCAAAATATATTTTTCAAAATAGAATAATAATATTAAATAAATAAATATAAATATAAATAAAAATACAAATATATATATATATATATATATATATAACAAAACATATGTTCATAAATTGGAGTTATTAGTTGCTTATTATTTATTTTATTCTGTTTTATTTTATTTTTATAATAACCATTTGAATATATATTTCACTAAAAATTTTAACCAAAAAGCATATCGTAATTTCAATTCATCCATTTGAACAAAATGAGATGATTCATATATTATATTTAATTCATTCTTTAATTGACACCTCAGATTATAATCATTTGTTTTTATTATAAAACTCATCTCCAAATCTCTATATTTTGCTCTATATCCATAATTAGAACTTCCAATCACTGTACACCATGGTAAATTATCATAATGTTCATCACTTTCATTTATATCATTTATATTTTCATATTTCAATATATTCTCATTCTCTTCATCAATATCATTATCAAAATTTTCATTGTTAAAATATCCTGACTTGTTCAGGTTAGTTTTTACATTTGGTGAGTTATTATGATTTTGTTCATATTTTTTATATGAATCAAGCTTATTATTATTATTATTATTATCATTATTATTATCATTCACGTTGCTCATATTTTTTATATTTTTGATTTTTTTCCTATTTTTCATATTGTCCATTATCCATATACCTTTCGAATGAAATGTCCATGACGGCTTATAATATTCTATATATATTTTTTGATTTGAAGTATGATTTTCTTGAGAAATATGTTGTCCATTTACTTTTTTTAAAAAATTCGTAACATTTTTGGTAATATATTCAATACACACATTAGCCATAGCTGAATATGAACTTGGTATATAATAAGATATACCTTTGGATTTATAAAAACTATTAGCGCATGGTGACGCTGTAATTAATTGCAATATTCCATTTTTTTTTTGTATAAGGTTGATATATATATTTCTAATTAATTTAAGAAAATTCATTGGGAAGTTTAAATATCCTGAAGAAATAACTAAGCTTTGATCATATTTTTCTATATTTTTTAATAAGCTTTCTAACATATCTGTTTCATCATATATTGGAGGTATGGAAAATCCACACTGTAAAGAAAGTTCTAATATTAAAATACTTTTATTTGTTTCATATAATGGATAAAAGAATTCATTTTTTTCATTTATATGTGTAAATAAATTATTAGTTTGATTTTCATTTTGATTATTATTTAGAAGAGTAACTGTTGAATCATTTACTACATCATCTGTATCATAAAAACTATGTGTTTCCATATTATATTTTTTATCGTTTTTTTTTTGATTTTTATTATTATATGTATCTTTCTCGCATATATCAGTACTGGAAGAATTTAACATGCTGAATTCATTTAATGTATTACTACATTTATTATTATAAATATATATGTTATCATTTATGGAATTATTTTTTATATTGTTATAAGAATTATTATATGAATAATTTTTATTATATTGTGAAATATTCTTTTGAATTTGTTTCAACATAAATCGTATTCTTCTATAATACTGTTCACGAAATACATATGCATCTATAAGTGGGTTTATTAAATCATTTTCCCACTGTATGCTTAAATCACTATTTAGAGTAAATGACATATCTTGTATGGTATTAATTATATTATGAATAGAATCAGCTAGAAATTTGTTTTCAATAACAAAATATCTATCTTGTCTATTTCGTAAATAACAATCACTTAAATTAGCTCCTGATAATACTAAAGTATTATCACCAATATATATTTTCATATGCATTACACCTATAGCTTCATTGGCTCTAGGAGGTAATATATTATAAAGTATAGGACCTAATAAAGGATTATGAAATAAACTTATATTAATATTATCTGAACATTTAAAAAGTTCTGATAAAATACTAACTGAACTTTCATTCAATTTCCCTTCTGGTCTTGTACCTCTTTGTCTATCTAATAATATATCCACTTTTAAATCTTTTATATTTACATTTTTTTGTATACTATGTATTAATTCTTTTTCTAATTCTCCTATACCCATATATAAACAGCTAATCACAATACGATTTTGTGAATTCTTAAAAATATCATTTAAGGTATTAAAAAATTCATTAGGAGTAAATAATAATTTTGCTTTAGGTTCATGAATGACAAACTTCAGAGCCATTTTTTTTTTTTTTTTTTATTTTTCTTAATTATGTGAAAAAAAAAAAAAAAAAAAAAAAAAAAGAGGAAAAAATAAAATATAATATAAAACAATATAATTTATTAAATCGTAGTATTCATAATGATGGAGGTTTTTTAAAAAAAAATTAGCACCTCATAATATAATATAATATAATAATGAGTGTTTATTATTATCTATCAATACATATATATATATATATATATATTTTTAATTTTATATGATTATGCTATATAGGGTTAACCTTTAATCTTAGGTATTCTGTATATGTACTTTTTTTTTTTTTTTTTATAAACCTTATTTTTTAGTTTTACCCTGTGAAAAATAACATATGCTCTCAAACTTTTAGCACTACTAAAATTATATACCATAAAATTAATAAATTAATTTAAAATTTTTTATATTTTTATAATGAATTTATTAATAATTTTTTTTTTTTCTTTACATTATTATTACATAGTACAGAAAAAATGATATATCATTTGATATATTTAAAAGTTTATTTAGAAATCTTAAAAATAATAATAAAATAAAAATAAAAAATGAGAGATAAAATGCATACATAAAAAATAGATATATAAATAAAAACATATATATTATATATATATATATATTCATACATATATATTTATATTTATATATGCTATATAAATAAACCAAAAATTATAAAATGTTAGATAAAATTATATAATAAATACATATAAAATAAAACATGTAAAAATATATTTAAAAAAATAATATGATGTCCCCATTATCATACAAATCAATTATAAATACAAAAAGGAAAAATATTAAAAATTTTAAATAACTTTTGAATTTATGATTCATTAAAAATATATATATATATAATTGAAAAGAAATATTATATAAACAAAATTACATTTTTTATAAAAACAGAGAGTATTTATAATATTAAAAAAAAAATATATATATATATATATATATATAATCAGAAATACTTCGTAGGACATATGAAGAAAATGTCATATCATATATAAAATAATAATTAAATATATACATATATATATAATATAAATAAATACATTTACATAATGTATTATATATATTATAATAATATAATTATATAATATTATATTTATCATAAAATATAATAATATTTTATTTTGATTATTTTTTTAAAGGAATCATTAATAAAATGAACATTAAACTTGGTATATTATATAAAAATATAATATATATATAATATATATATAATATATATAATAATATTTATATTATAAAAATATTGTATTATTTTATGCACCAACCAAAAAAAAAAAAATACAGGACATATATAAAAATAATATGTATATTATATATATATATATTATTAGTATATTTATATTTGTTAATGTGTTAATATATTATTTGTTTTAAATTCATATATTCAATAAAGTCAAGAAAAAATTATATATTGTAATTATATATGGAATAATATATATATATATAAAATAATAATTATTATAACAAGTACAGGTATGTAATAAAAATTAAAAAAGAAAAAAAACTAAAAAAAAAAATGAAAAAACATCAAACGAATTATCATGTACATATAAACAAACTTTATTGTGTGTTCATTTTATTCTGACCATACCTTTTTTTTTTGTATGGCCACTTATAAAATATAAAACATAAGAATATGTAAAAATATTTCATATTTTAAAGGTATCAAATATGTAATATATATTATATGAGTTCTACATTTTTTTTTGCCTTTATAAAAAAGATATATATTTGTATTATATATATATATATATATATATTATATCATTGAGGAAATATTTTTTAATATGTAATATAGTTCTGTGTATTATTATATATATTATTTTCTTAATATCAAAAAAATTGGATTACTTAAATTGAAGTTCACACATATTGATTATATTATATAAGAAAAATATATTATTCTTTTATGTTCATATTTTAATTATATTATTTTTTATAAATACCTAGTACCAAAAGAGAAAAAATATATATATATATAAAGAACGTTATATTAAATAATAAGCATATTATATATAATAAACAAAAGGAATAGAGGTCGTTATACTTTATAATCGAATATGTGATTTATATGAATAGATAAAAATGAAAGAAAGAAATTAAAATGGATGAATAGAAATAATTTACTCTTCTCATTAATCATATATTATCATTCCCATTTATTAAATATATATTTACATATTTACATTTATATTATGTCCTTCAAATATATCAGAATAATAAATTGGTTGTATTGTTCTTTGTTATTTTCTTTTTTATTCATCCTATTTTCAACTTAATAATTCATTATGTATATAAAATATGAAGAATAAAATAAAAATAAGTTTATATAATTATATACATTCATATGAATAGAAAGATGAACATGTTATAAAATAATGTAAAATATATTTATTATAATATCATTATTAGTGTGATTATTGTTTATTCGTATAAATAACATTATATCAAAAAAAATATATATATATATATATATATAATAGACACATATATATATTATATATATTATATATATTTTACTATACACTTTCTTTTTAAACGTGCAATAATATAAACATTTATAAAATATGTTCATTTTTTTTTTATAATTCGTCAATAAAATATATAATTAATTTTTTGTATAGAATTTGAATGGTCAAATATGATTATACATTTAATATATATATATATATATATATATATATATATAATATATATATAATATATGTATATTTTATAATTAAATTATTTAAACATTGTTAAAATTCATTATTATATTTAATAATTTAGATTTTTTTTTTTTTTTTGTGGTACATAAATAAAAAATATTGTTATATTATATATATTATTAATCTATATCATTTTTGCATTTATTTAATTTTCTTTAACCTTTTTTTGTTTCATATATTAGAAATATAAAAAAATGCACTATTCAAATTTGTAATATAATGAAAAAAAAATTTATTTTGTTTTTATCGATAATATATAAATTAATTAATATAAAAATATATATTTATTATTTATAATTTCATATTATACAATATATATATTTATATATACTATTAAAAAAAAAAGTGTATGTATTATTTATATAAATATAATATATATATATATATATATATATATATATATATATATATATATATTAATATATATAATGCATTATAAATAAAAAATAATATATATTAAATATAAAAATCAAAAATTATATGTTATTAATTATTATTATGCCATTCATTATATATAAAATATATATTATATATATATAATATAATATATAATATTTTAACATGTTTTGAGATATAATATTAAAAATTATTTTAATATATATATATATATTATACATTTTCACTCAAATTTTTATATATTATTATTAATAATATATTATTATATATATTTAGCATATGTATATTTTATTATATAAGTAAAAAAATATATAATAAATAAATTTATAATATATAAAATTAAAATACATATATAATATATATTATATATATAATAATATATATATGTATTAAATACTTTTTTGTGCCTGTAAAAAATGAATAAAGAATAAAATACCTCACATATATATATATATATATATATATATAATATAATAATTTTATTTTCGTTTTAATTTTTTTAAATATAAAAATTAATTAAAATAAATATAGGAAAAAGAAAAAAAAAAAAAACTCATACAAAAATATAATATTATTATATATTTTATAAAATAATATGAAATATATATAAATATATATATTATATAGATTATATTGAATATTATATTGAAAATGTAATGATAATATTTATATAATATATATATATATATATTTTTTTTTTTTTTTTGAAATAGAAAAAAAAAGTTGATGTTATATTATATTTTATTTTAATTTAAAAAATATTTTTATAGAAAAAAAAATAAAATAAAATAAACGAAATTTTTTTTAACAATATATATATGAAAAGAAAAAAACATCGTCTGTAATTTTTATAATATATATGATATATATATATATATAAAGAATAAAATGATGTGATTTTATAATTTGAGACAATATATTGTTAAGAATTATAAATATATATATATACATATATTTTATAAAAGTGTATGCAAGTAGTGTATATATAATATATTTATATATGTTGAGGCATACCTTTTAAATTTTATTTTTTAAAGTATTAACATATATGAAATAGAAGAAGAAAAATAAAGAAATCTTACATATATAGATTTATATATATATATATTTATTTATTTTATGTAAGATATGAGAAAGACCATTTGATTGTATTAAAGTTGAATATGTTTTATTTATAAACAATTATAGAAGTGACAACAAAAATTTTTATAAAACTTTGATAACAGAAAATATGTAATTACTTGGATGTAATAATAGGAAGAATAAGAAAAAGGCATTATTAATATATACATATATAAATATAAATATATATATATATATATATATATGTGGTATTATTTAATTGTTTGTATATAATCGTGAGTACATGAAGAACAAAAATATATTTAACCATATATAGAATATATAAATAAATAAATAAATAAATATATATATATATATATATATATTATTACAATATAAATATGATAGGATGGAGGAAAAAATGTTACAGACACATATAACTTTATTATTTTATTTAATTCTGTTATTTTATTTAAAGAATTTCACCATAAGTTTTATTGATGTACCTAAGAAATTATTTAATTATATTAAAGTGTATTATTCTTTCTTAATTCTTCTTACAATAGTTGGATTCTTTAGTAAATTACTAGTACTCATACGTATATTCATAACACATAATATAAACAAAATATTCAGACTATTATTAAAGAACAATATAAATTTTGAGAGTATTAAAAATGATATAAGAATTAATAAGAATAGGAGAAGATTAAATTGTAAGGATGAAAAGAAGTTGATAGGAAATATAGGATATAATAAATATATTAATAATAATAATAGTAATAGTAATAATAATAAAAATGTTCAGACGTCTAATCAGACAGGGAAAAAAAGATTCTATCTATTTATTAATAAAAATGCGGAGAAGCAAAATAATACCACATTTAATAAAAGCGATACTAACGATTTAATAAACCCATCAATGGAGGGAAGAAACAAATGTGATAGTTCAAATAATAAAACAAAACAGAAAAGATCTAAAAGAACTAAACTTTTAAAAAAATTAAAATTATTAAAAAGGGATGATAACAAAGAAAATGATGAATGTGATGTAGACAAGGAAATAAATGATGATAATCATAACAATGATTATTGTAGTGACGACAATGAGATAACTGAAGATATTGATAATAATAAAAATATGGAAGAAAATAAAAATGTAAATGAAAATAATTTAAAATGTAAAAATGAAGAAAATGTTTCATATGATAATTATATCGAAAGAGAAAGTGAAGAATGTGATGATGTGTTAAATTTAAAAAATAAAATAATACAGAAAAATCAAATTAATATTGACGATGAAAATAATGATGAATGTGTTGAAGATAATAAAGATAATTTAAGAGAATTTTGTTTTAATAAGAATATAAATGAGAAGAATTTTTATTTATTTTCCCTTTTATCAAATATATTATATAATAATACATCGAATTGTTCGAACGTAAAGAAATCCTTTGAAGGTGTTTCATATAATAACAATATTAATAATATTAATAATATTAATAATAATAATATTAATAATAAAAATATGAACAATAATAATAATATTGATGATGTATATATGAATAGCGATATAAGCAGTGATACCTTTAACGATTTTGAAAGTGATAATAATAGTGAATTAATAACAGGTGATGAACATTTGTCTGATGCTCAAAAAAAGTTTAGACATTGTAAAAATGATACCATGGATAGTATTAATAGTTATAGTAGTGATAACAATGATAGTAGTGATAGCAATTATGATAGTAATAATAAATATAAGTGTCATAATAATTACAATTGTGATAATATTTATAGTAGTGATAGTAATTATAGCAGTGATAGTAATTATAATAGTGATAATAATTATAATATTCATAATCCTTGTAGTGTTATTAGAAAAAGGAATCTATCCAATAATGAAGTTATTCCTAATAATGAGACTAATAATAAAATAGAAATTAAAAGTATTAATCTAAATACAAATCAAGAAACGAAACCATTAAAATCTATTTTAAAAAAATGTAATAATACATCTTCTGATAAAAATAAAAATAATAATAGACATATACGATTTAATAATGATGTTGAAACGTATTTCTTTGAAAAATATTTATTTGAAGATGATTTATATAGTATAATAGATCCTAGAAAATCATTTTATAAAATACTTGAAGCTTATAATATAACAAACACAGAAATTTTTAGCTATTGCAATATGCGTCATAATTTGAATGTAGTATTTAATGATATAATTAATTCAGTTTTTATTTATAAGGATAAAATAGTTAAAAAGTTTTAACTTTTTTTTTTTTTTTTTATCTACATATGATAATATTTTAGAATGTTTTTGTTGATATTTCTATTAATAATAAATAGATAATATATTATATTTTCCCTATTATTATATATATATATAAAAATATAAATATATTAATATATATATATTAATATATATATATTTTTATAATTATTTATAATATCTTTTCTTGTGCTTATATTAATTATGTATATTCAGCACATGCATATATGTTTTGTGTAAGAATAGTAATAAATATATAATATATATATATATATAGAATATTTTATTTGACATAAAAAAGAATTCATCTGTATATTTTAAAATTAGCTACTTTTTCGTTCATGATTTATATATATTAAATTTTTTTTTATCTTTTATCCATATACTTACAGATATTATCATTTCATATTATTATTTTATTTTATTGTATTTTGTTTTATATCATTACTTATTTATTTATATTTTATTTTATTTTTTTAGTATTCACTTTATATGTACATATTTATTATAAGTGTGTGTAAATGTTTATTTATATTATTCTCATTTAACTATTTGTGTGTTGTTTTATTATTTTTTTTTTCCCATAAGGATATAAATATATAAATATATATAAATATATATAAATATAAATATATATATATATATATATATAAACTTGATAATAATTTATTTTTACGTTTTAAAATATGACTGTAAAATTATATAAAGGAAAAAGTTATGAACACTCCTAAAAAAGATATTAATACATGAAAAAATAAAAAAAAATAAATGAGTTTGCAATTATATAATATAATATAATATAAAAATTTATAACATATGGTACGTAGAATAATATATACATAATATATTACATATATATATATTTATATATATTATTTATTTTTTCCTATTTGTATATTTAAAATGTAACAATTTAAATTTGAATTCATCAAGGTTTACAAAAAAAAAAAAAAAAAAAAAAAAAAAAAAAATATTTCAATATTTAAGAAATTTACAAATATATATATATAATATATATATATATATATATATAATTATAATTTGTTTCTTTTTTTTTTGTGAATTATATAAGAGTGGTTTGAATTTGATCATGAATAAAAAGGATCATATTTTTCAACTACACTGAATCAAAAAAAAAAGAAAAGAAAAAAAAAAAAAAAAATACATATATATATAAAATGATTTCATATTTTATCATGATGTGAGAATTTCTTTAATTTCTTTAATTTCTTGAATTTCTTGAATTTCTTAATTTTTCTTTTTTTTTTTTTTTTTTCCTTTTTTGTATTATGCGTAGATTTATATCTTGTTTAACTTTTTATAGATGTAAGTTCATTCACAACATCTTTCCATGTGTCATAAATAAAAAAAAATATTTTTCGTCGATTGAACGTATCGAAGAATTAGAAAAGATTATTTTAAATTATCATGAAAAAGAAGAGAATAATTTTTTAGGTAGGAAAAAAGAATATGAAAATTTTATAAGACAAGTATTAAAAGAAAAATGTGATGATTTTAAAACGGAAAATATATTTTTATCATCTTTAGATGATAATGATGTGACATTCTTAATAAATAATAATGATATGGAGAATATAAAAGATTATGTAGAAAAAAGAAATAAAGATAATATAATAATTAAAGATGAAAATAAATTATATGAATATATAGAAAAAATAAAAATTAAAAGCGAAATAATGAAAATATTATCTATATGTGGTATTCGTATATCACTTAATATATTATTATTTTATATGTATGATATTATATTAAAAGTAAAAAAATGTTTAGATTATTATCATAAAGATATTGTAAAATATGATACTATAAAAGATAAAGATACATATTATAAAATAGGTCAATATTATTATTATTATGATAATAAAAATATAAATGATAAAAAAAAAAAAAGTCTACCATTTTTTTTTTTAAACTTATATAAAGGTTTATCTAATATATTATATACTACATGTGAGAATTCTATGCAAACAAATAATAAAAAATATATATCTATTAATGAAGAAATAATAAATAGTTATAATTCAATAGATGATATTATATATAAAGTCCCAGCCTTTTTAAATATTAGTGTTTTATTTTATTATATTAATACGTGTTTATATATAGATGTAAGTAGGAAATCGAAGAATATATATCTTCAAAATTTAAATAATTATATAAATTGTATAGCTGACGATGAAATGAACATTAGTAAAGAGGATTTTAATTATTTGGTTTTATGTATGCGTTTATATTTTTTATTTTTTTCTTATAATGATATATTAAATATATTAAATGAAGGATCCAAACATTTTTTATCGACACTTGTATTACTTCCTAATAATAATAGTAATAATAATAGTAATAATAATAGTAATGATAATAGTAATAATTATTCTACACAAAATGATGATAATAATATTAATTATGAATATATAATAAATTATTTAAATAAAAATGAAAAACATATAGAAAATCAAAAAATAGAATTATTTCCTTTTCATTTTTATTTATCTTCTTTAAAAAATAAAATTATTTATATATTAGAAAAGAATGATGATTTTTATGTAAACGATTCAAATGTGCTTCGTTCTTACAATTTTTGGCGGTATGAATTAAAAAAAAAAAAAGGAATACCAAATATATTTATTAACAATATGTTATTTGTTTAATTGTATATGTGTCTATTATTATATCATATTTATGGTTATCTACAAACATATGTTATATATATATATGTGTATTTTTTTTTTTTTTTTTTCTTTCTTTGTAGTTATTTTATTGCCCTGAAGGAAAATTTTAAATTACTAAGTTTATGTAAGAGAAACGAATATGTTGATTTGTTTAATGATGAAACTAGAGATTCGGTTTTATTAAAATATGTTAATAAGGATTACCTTTACCTTTTCAATCAAAGAATGAACAACACAAATGAACAAAATAAATAAATAAATATATATATATATATGTTATATGTGTTTCATAAATATAAGTTTTTTTTTTTTTTTTGTAATATTTTAATCAAAAGAAAAATTAAAATAATTTTATATCTATTATTTATATATTTATATATTTGTTATATATAATGATTCGTCCTTGTGAAAATAAAAATTTTTATTTTTTCAGGAAGACACAATAAAAAAAAAAAAATTAAATAAATAAATATGCAGTAGTATATATTAAAATTATTATATTCTTATAACTATGAGATAATATATTTCTACTTATTTTTAGAATATGTTATCATAAATTATAATACAATATAGAAAAAGAAATAATAAAATTATAAACATAAAAAAATATATATATATATATAAAATAATAATAAATATGTATATATAATATATATATATATAATAAAATTTTGTGCATATTAAAAAAAAAGTATATAAACAGTAAACATTTAAATGCAATTTATATTATATAATATTATATATATATAATATATATATATATATTTAAATTAATATATACATTTATATATATATAATTTATTATATATGTAGAACGAATTTTTTCTCTTTTATTTATTTTTCCAAAAAAAAAAAAAAAAAAAAAAATATACATATAAATTATATATATATATATATATAATATTTTCATATATAATAATTTTAATACCCAACTTGTTAAAATTTCTTTATATTTATATTATATGAAATTTTTTTTTTTTTCGTTGATATGAATAAATAAATAAATAAAAATATTATATATATAATATACTTACCATTATGTGATAATTATATTTTTATTTTTCCGTATTGTTTTTTAATTAAAAAATTTGTACTTTTTATATAATAAAAAAAAAAAATTTGTTTTAAAATATAATATATATATATATATATATATGTATATATAATTTGATCATGCCTTAAGCATTTAAAAAAAAAAAAATATATATATTATATATATATATATATATATATATATCAATATATTTATGTATACATTCATTTTATAAGATATTATTAAATTTATTTATTTCTTGATTTATTTATGATATATTTTTTGATAACATGAGTTATAATAACAATTATGTAGATTACAATATTCACGGTCGACGAAAAATAAATAATGCAAATAATAAGGAGGAAGAAAATTCATGGAGTAATATGAGTTACAGCAAAGGTAATCATATGAATAGTAATGTAATGAAAAGAGGGGGACATATGGATATAACAAATAATAAAAATTTTATGGATATAAATATTAACGATATGAATAATATGAATAATGTGAATAGTATGAATAATATGAATAATATGAATAATGTTAATAATATGAATAATGTGAACAGTTTGAATAATATGAACAGTTTGAATAATATGAACAATTTCAATAATTTTTATAGTGGAAACAATCCACATGTTAGTAATAAAGAAAATGAGGAGTCAGCACATTTATTAAATAAAAAGAATTTACAGTTAGATAATACTTATGTTAATAATTTGATTAACCCAAATGATAACATTAGTCATCCTTTTGCAAATAGCATAAACAAAAATATGTCTTCATCCAATTATGTGTCAGCTCATCCAATTATAGGGAGAAATAAAACCAAGGATATTTCGAATAGTAGTTATAATAATAGAAATAATACAAGTACAATAAATAATAATAATAGAAATAATAGTAATATTTTTAATAATAATAATGTTACAAATAATTTAGTTAATAGCAGTTTTAATGTAAATAATAAAGTTTCTAGTCATAGCAATTTATTATATAATAATAAAAATTTTTCAAATAATAATAACAATGATTATTTTCAAAATAATAATAATCGAATTAGTAACTCCAACGTGGGGATACAACAAAATTATTCTAACCAATTTTTAAAAAATAATGATTCAAAGGAAGGAAGAAATGTAATTGTATCTGATAATCTTTCTTTTGTTAATAATGTTAAAACTGATAATGATTTAAATAATAAAAATATATTTAATAATTATAAACAAAATTATAATGATCAAAATTTCGAACAAAATAATATGAACATATCAGGTAATAATACAAACAAATTTAATAATAATATGAACAGTTCAGGTGATAGTAGTTTTGTTGGAAGTGTAGTAAGTGGTGTTATTGGATCGACTGCATCAAGTTTTTTTCAAAATAAATTCTTAAATAATAAAGAGAATAATACAAGTAGTGATAAAGGTATTGTACATAATATATTTGAAAGATTAACAAATGATAAAGAATCTAAAAATGAGATAAATAATTTGGTTCAACAAAAAGTTGCAAATATGGTAATGAATGAAATAGAAAAAAAAATTGAAATAAATCAGACAAGTTTTATATGTAATAAATTATCTGTATTGAGAGAATATTTTGATGTAACTCATTCATATGTTATTCAGAAAATATTATTTATATTGGTTCCATATATATATATAAGAAAGGCATTATGTGAATCAAGAACATATTATGTATATACACATTTGAAAAGAAAAATGGAATCATCTGAAAAAAATAAAACCTTCAATTCTGCATTCATATTAAATAATAATAATATTAATAATAATAATAATAATTTTAGTAGGACTAATTCAAGTATCAATAATGAATATGCCTCACAAGGAGGAAGTTTTTTTTATAATGATAAGAATAAAGGATATATGAGTATTACCAATAATAATAATAATAATAGTAATAATAATAATAATAGTAGTAGTAGTAATAATAATATGACAAGAAATAATTCAAATGATATTAATTATGTAGATTATAGCAATGTAGGTATTTTTAAAGCAGATTTATATATCCCCTTAATGTCAAGTATCACTTATATATTATTATATACTCTAACAATTACGGCACAAAAAAAAAATTCAACTTTTAATCCTGATAATTTATTTAATATATCATCTTATGTATTTATCTTACTATTTCTTGAAACAGCTATTATAAAATTTTTATTTTTATTAACATGCAGAGATATTAATTTATCCTTTTTACATATTCTTTCTTTTATATCATATAAATTTGTTATTATGTGTGCTTTAATTATAACCAAAATATTTTTTTATTTTCTTTATTTTCTTTATGCGTCTGTCTTTGGAGGTGCAGGCACATTTCCTGATATGAACATGAAAAATAATATTCATGCGAATAAAAAAATGTTATCAAATAATTCACACAATACATTCAAAAATATGAATTATCAAAGCATTAGTAAATTTAGTCCATTCAATATTATTTTATTCCTAAATAGTACGACAACATACAGATTAACCCAATTATATTTTTATATAACTGTAACTATACAGATGATACAAATATTTAAGTCAATACATTTATATATTCATGACAATAATTCTAATTTGTCAGATAAGGTTAATATAAAAAGGATTAATGTGCTTATACTTATATTTTCTTTGTCACAAATATTTTTATGCTGGATACTAACACCATCTTTTACATGAAAATGGGGATTTATACATATATATATATATAAAGAAGAAAGGAAAAAGGAAAAAGCAATGAATGAATCTAAATATTTTAATTAATGAGGAATTTTTTTTTTTTTTTTTTATTTAAAAATATGAAAATATGAAAATATGAAAATTTTTTTATATATGTGATTTATTATATATATATATATATATATTTTTGTGCATTATATAATTTTTTCACGTATCATGTATAAATATATGCATAAAAATATGAGATATATTATTTATATATATCATTTTATAATTTTAATATTTTATTTTATTATTTTTTTTTTTTTTTTGTGGCCTTCAAAGATTCATTGTTGTAAATGTATTAATAATAAAACAAATTATCTCATTAAACATAAAATTAATTTTTTTTTTTTTTTTAAATATAAGTCAATTATTATATATTATTGTAAAATAGTAAAAAAGAAAAAAAACAGAAAAGAATATATATTTTAGGTGTGTTATTTATTATTATGTTATTCTAAGAATATAATATATTAAGGCTATTTTTATTCTCACCTCTTATGATGAAATTGTATATTATATATGCACATTTTTTATATTAATTTATAATTATATATATATATATATAATATTTTTTTTTTTTAGGTGCCTTACTTATAATTTAAGGCATACATAATTTTATCATATTTATTATTCTTAATAGTTTTTAATTTTTTTTTTTTTTTTTACTTAATTCTTACACGTATAGTTTTTATGGTTCAACAAATTTTATAAGGAACATAATAAAAATGAAAAGTGATAAATGATAAATTAAAAATATTTTTTCAAGTCTTTCTTTTTTTTGTGATATATTTTATATATATATATATAATACACATTTATTATATTATATTATATTATAATTTTTTTTTTCTCCTGATGCGAGTAGGATTATATATATATTTTTTTTTTTTTTTTAAATAAAGGGAAATAAGAAAATAGACAAGGAGATAATAGAATCTTATATAATGAAAAAGAAAAAAAAAAAAATACATATTTTTTTAAATGATTACTTATATATAATTTTTTTGGAAAAATGTCGCATAAAAAAAAAAATTAATATAAATGAATAAATATAAATGAATAAATATAAATAAATAAATATAAATAAATATACAGATAAAATATATAAAATATGAGTCGTGTTATAAAAATAAAATGAATCTCTTTAACTTTCTAATATTTTTGTTACTTTTATTTTTTATAAACTTATTTTTTGTCAAGTCTAATTTTAAGAACGATGAAAGTTACAATGTACCACTGAATGTATTATTTAATAAAGGCAAGAATATAAGGAAAAGAGTATGTAATGAGTGTTTTTATAAAAATGAAGTTAGTTTAATATTTAATAGTTGTAAAGTATTAGAAAATATGAAAAATAATAATCTCAATAAAGCTAAAATAATGTCCTTCATTAGACAATCTCCAAAAATGATAAAAAATTATGTTAGTTTGAAATATAAATCCAGATTATCTGAGATCCTTTCTGCTAAGTATCTAAAAAAATTTATATCATCTAAAAAAATGTTAATATTCGATGTATTATATTTATTAGGGAAGACATATTTTAAGTATAATGTAGTGCTTAGTATTTTGGCTTTATTTAAGACCATCTTTATACGATTTATGGGTAATCAAAAAAAAAAAAAAAAATAATAAATAAATTGATATATATATATGTATATATGTAATTATACATTTATATCATATATATATATATATATATATATATATATATATATATATTTTTTTTTTTTTTTTTTTTTTTTTTTTTTTTTAGCTGTTTATATTATCCAACTTTTGTCTTCCTTCTTATTATTTCATTATATAAACATGTTTTCACAAAGGACACAAGCATACATACTTTTCATAAGTGGTTCAAATTATAGTTCAAGAATTATAGGATTTTTTCAATTAAATATAATTAATTATTATGTTAATATATTTAGTGAGGCTGTCCAAATTGCTATCATTCGTATTTTATTTAATCAATATGAAGCGGAAAAGATAAAATCTATTTTATATAACAGTACTGATTATTTTATTAACACAACGTTGACAAATAAATATTCTATTATGTATCAGTGTACCAAAAGATTTGTTATTTCACGATTTAATAAGTTGAGCTTATTTACTTTTAATTATTTGAGATATTTTGTACTAACTAATTTGTTTTTTAAGCTTTTCGACGGAACGTAAGAAAATAAAATAATACCATGATTATATAAATAAATAAATAAATAAATATATATATATATATATATATATATATATATTTTTTTTTTTTTTTTTTTTCATTGTAGGTATAATAAATACTCTCCCAGTGATGTGAAAATGCCAGGAGTTTATTCAGACAAAAGGAAGAGCCTGAATAAAGATATGAAATATGCAACTAAAAGAGAAATAAATATTTTAAAGAATTTTTGTAAAGATACTGGATGTCATACATGTGGTATGACATGTCATGAAAAGTTTATAGGTGATCATCAACCTCCAGTTCAAATTATAAAAGATATGGTTAATTATTATAAAAAAAGAAAATTCATATTATATTTCTTAAAATTATTTAAATTATATGATACAAAGCAACGTTTATATCCTCAATGTGTCAGATGTTCACAATTACAATCAGCATCTGTACGTTGTAAAAAATTAAGACTCATACCACATTATAACACTATAAGGATGTTTCATTATTCATCTATATTTCATTTATTTCTTAAAATGTTATTATTGACAAATTGGAAACAAATCATTTTCTGGGATAAAAATAGCATAAACTGATATAAACAAAAAAATAAACATATACATATAGATATATCTAAATTCTTGTATTTATTTTTTTATTGTATAAAAATACCATCTTATAATTAAATAATCTTTAAAAATTAAAACCTGTTCATTTATTATCTTTTTATTTTATTTATTTATTTATTTATTTATTCATTTTTATTATTTTTTTTTTTTTATAATAAAAAATATACACATATTCAAATTTATATATTAAAATATATAAAAAAGGAAAATTATGTGTTGTATTTAAATTAATTGAATATGTGTTTTATGTACAGTTACAATTCTACATAATGAAAAAAATATATACATGTATTTCTTAATTTTTTTTTTGTAAATATATATATATACACATATGTGTTATAATTTATGTGCAATATAAGTTTTTTTTTTTTTTTTTTTTTTTTTTTTTTTTTTTTTTTTTGAATTTATGGATATTTTTAAGCTATTAATTACATATGTATAATATTTACATATGCATGTTTCATTTATATTTTATTTGTATGTGTTTTGCTTTTTATTTTTTTTGACTTTTTAAAAAATGAAATTATAAAAAGGAGTTTTTAAATGTATACCTTATGTTCCATTAGTATATTAAAAAGATTGGTCTAACAAAAGGAAAAAAAAAAAAAATATATATAAATATATATGTGGTACAAATAATTTCCTTGTAGCTGTAATTTTATGAAAATACTATTATTTTATTAAAGTTTTTTCCTTTTTCTTTTTTTTATTTTTTTTTTTGAACATGAATTATATATGTGTAATTATATTAAGTATTATATTTTTTATATAACATATCATATATTTATATACTTATTTTATATATATATGTATATAATATATAATATATATTTTTTTCCTCTCTTGGACATGACCTTAAATGAGTGTCACCAAAAAGATGAAAAGTGTTTTGTTTATACATATATAAATAAATAATGATATGGATATTATTGTTTTTTTTTTTGAAATTATTTTATTTTTAATATTTCAGAAGGCAATGAGAAAAAATATATATATATATATAATTAAGTTATAAGGATTTGTCATCTAAAAGAAATATATATATATTAAAATAGTCAATTCAGAAGATGCATATGTAAATTTTTTATTTATTCCTTCTTATAATTATATATAAATCTTCATATATATATATATATTTATATATATAATACTTATTTTATTTATTTTTTTTTTTTTCTTATTTTATTTTTTCACCAAAAAAAAAAAAAAAAAAGAAAATTAAAAAGATATTTTGATATATAAGTATTATAAAAAAAAAAAAAAAAATACAATATTAGAAGGTACCACATATATATATATATATATATATATATATATATATTTTTACTTATTCTCGGACGATGAGAAAATTTTTTTACACAAATAATTTGGTAAGAAATAATGGAAAAGATATTAGAACACGATCATTTCATTTAAGCTCTTGCTTATATGATTATAATTTTAACCCGAGTATGACCTCGTATATTGAGAATAGCTATAAGATATGGAAAGAAGACAGGTATAAAATGGAACAGCCACAATATAGAAAATTTTTATCATATTATTATATATATATATATATATGTGCTCATATTTATATATTTTTTTTTTTTTTTTTTTTTTTTTTTTTGTTTCATTTATAAACTTTTTTATTTTACTTTTTAGAAACAACTTACACAAATCATGGGATTCCCTCTTTAACACGTATCCGGTGGGAGAAATAGATAATCATAATAACCCTTTAAAAATAGATAGAAGAAATGATAATTATAATAATATTAATTGTTTTAGTGATGTGCCTATGAATAGTAATAATCTTCGAATTACATATGTAAATAACGAAATGCTTGAAAAAGGAAAAACAGAAAATATTTATGATTTAGCTCGAATTGTTCAATTAATTAGATGGTATCAAAAGAAAGGTCATTTATATGCTAATATAAATCCTTTGCCGTTACCAAAAGAACCTCCATATACTAGTGTTTCTTATGAACCTTGTAAAAAGAAAATGTCTTATTTAGATTTTGGTTTCAATGAAGAGGACTTAGATAAAGAATTTTCTTTTGACTTACCATCTATTAGTGGTTTTTCAAGTAATGGTATGAAAAAATGTAGTTTAAGATATTTATTAAAAAGACTAGAAGAAACATATTGTGGTACTATTGGTTTTGAATATATGCATATAACAAATGAAAATATAGTAAATTATATTATTCAAAGAATCGAAAAGGACAAAAAATATGAATATGATAATAAGATGAAAAAAAGGATTTTAGAATATACTGCACGTGCATTTATTTTTGAAAATTATATGGCAGCTAAATTTGCTACTACAAAAAGATTTGGTGTTGATGGATGTGAAACATTAATTACTGGTATGAAAGCATTAATAAAAAGAGCTGCTCAATTAGATGTAGATAGTGTATTGATGAGTATGTCTCATAGAGGTCGATTAAATGTTTTATTTAATGTATTACATAAGCCATTAGAACAAATGATGTCAGAATTTAGAGGAAAAACCGGTTTTAGTGATAATATATGGGGTAATACTGGTGATGTAAAATATCATTTAGGTGTTGAAATTGATTATTATGATGAAGATTCAGAAAGATATATACATATGGGTATAGTAGACAATTCTTCTCATTTAGAATCTGTTGATCCTATTTTAATGGGTCAAGCTAGAGCACAACAATATTATTGTAATGATATAGAAAAAAAGAAAGTATTACCTATAACTATACATGGAGATGCATCTATTGCTGGACAAGGAATAGCATATGAAACATTTCAGATGTCACGATTGCCAAGTTATAATGTTGGTGGTACTATACATATTGTTGTTAATAATCAAATAGGTTTCACTACATATCCAATAGATGCAAGATCAGGAAAATATTGTACAGATATAGCTAAATGTATAGATATACCAATTATACATGTAAATGCAGATGATCCTGAAGCTGTAACATATGTATTTGAATTAGCGTTAGATATTAGAAATAAATTTCATATTGATACAATTATTGATATTATAGGTTATCGAAGATTTGGTCATAACGAATTAGATATGCCTAAATTTACGAATCCATTATTATATGATGTAATAGCTAGACATAAATCAGTTTTAGATATATACAGTAAAAAATTAATTGATGAAAATATTATTAGTCTTAAAGAATTTGAAGATAATAAAACTGAGATATTTAATTTTTATGAACAGGTATATGAGAAATCAAAAACATTTGTACCAACACCTAAGGAAAAATATTTACCTCAATGGGAGCATATGGTGAAACCCCAAAAATTCTCACCGTCTAGAAAGACAGGAGTAGAAAAGGATGTATTAATAAATTTAGGTAAAAAAATATTTACTTTACGTCCAAATTTTAATGCTCATCCAATAATAAGTAAATTATTTAAAAGTAGAATAGATAGTTTAGAGACAGGAAAAAATATCGATTTTGGTACGGCTGAATTATTAGCATATGCAACATTATTATCTGATGGATTTCATGCACGTTTATCTGGTCAGGATTCACAAAGAGGAACATTTTCTCATAGACATGCAGTATTACATGATCAAATAACATATGAATCATATAATATTTTTGATTCATTGAAAACACCACATACGATCGAAGTAAATAATTCGTTATTATCTGAATATGCATGTTTAGGTTATGAAATAGGATATAGTTATGAACATCCAGATGCACTAGTTATATGGGAAGCTCAATTTGGTGATTTTGCTAATGGGGCTCAAGTAATGATAGATAATTATATTGCATCTGGTGAAACCAAATGGAATAAACAATCTGGTATTGTTATGTTATTACCTCATGGATATGATGGACAAGGTCCTGAGCATTCATCTGCTAGAATAGAAAGATTTTTACAATTATGTGATGATAGAGAAGATATAGCTACCTATTCTATTGAAAAGGATAGTAAAATTATTCAACAACATAATATGCAAATAATAAATTGTAGTAAGCCATCTAATTTTTTCCATGCTATAAGAAGACAAATGCATAGATCTTTTAGAAAACCATTAATTGTTATAACACCAAAAAAAATGTTGAAAATGAGAATGGCATTTGATAACATTGAAAGTTTCTTAACCAATACTGAATTCTTACCTTACTTACCTGAAGAACTGGGTCATAAATTAAAACATAAAAAAGAAATTAAAAGAATTATATTATGTTCAGGACAAGTATATTATGATTTACTAAATTATAGATATACAAATAAAATTGATAATATAGCCATCGCAAGAATAGAACAGTTATCACCATTCCCATTCAAACAAATAATGAATGATTTACAGACATATCCAAATTTAAGAGATATTATATGGGCTCAAGAAGAACATATGAATATGGGTCCATGGTTTTATGTCTCTCGTCGTATTGAAGCATCTATAAAACAATTAAAAAAGGATAACCCAAAATGGAATATTCAAATTAATGAAGTACGTTATTCAGGAAGGGATGTATATGCAGCACAATCAGCGGGTGATCTTAATTTACATTTATATCAATTAGATGAGTTTTTGGTTGACGCATTTAATTTGGATAAGAAATATAACATGCACGTGCAAAAATATACCGATGCGTTATAAAACTTTTTTTTCGATTATTATATGGGTATATCCAATCAAACACCCATAAATAGATACAAACATACAAAAATATATATATATATATATTATATTTTATTTATTTTATTTTTTTTTAATCACAAAAAATTTTTATCTTTAAATTAAATATAACATTTGTACAAATATAATTTTGAGCACCATATGATGTGCCCTACCTACATATATGTATATATGTATATATGTATATATTTATATGTATATATATATATATTTTTTTTTTTTTTTTTTTTTTTTGTTTTATATATATTATGTACATAGAGACATATGTATATATATTAGAAAGTTATATGTTTTAAAAATTCAATATATAAATATGTATTAAATATTATATTGTTAAAAAATTATTATAATTTTTTTTTTAATTAAAATTGTATTTTTGTGAATTTGAATATATCACATATATATATATATATATATATATATATATATATATATATATATATATTTATGTTTAAAAAAATAAGAAACTTATATGTTTATAAAAAAAAAAGAAGCAAACTATAACACAAAAAAATTATATATATATATATATGTATTACCATGTTGAATCGTAAAAAAAAAAGGTTCAGTCCTGTATAGGCTCATTATACATATTAACCTTTGATAACAATCCATTTTGTAGACAATATTTGTGCATAAATTTAGAATAAAAATCTGTTTCTAAACCTTTTCCATGTGTATGTTTTCTTCTAGGTGAATTTTGAAGAGTACAAGATAAAAATATTAATTTATAAGACATTTGGAATGTTTTAATTTTATCATGAAATATAGCTTTTTGTTTTTCTTCGTATGTATTATATCCCCATTCACAAAAATATAATCTGACTTTTTTACTAATTCTTGAATCATTACTTAAAGCATTTAAATCATCATATTTATGATCGACAATATGTATCATAGAATTGTTATCATCATGAAATGATTTGATAATAATATTAATTAGATCACATTTTTCTTTTAGTATATTCATATAATTTAAATTATTCTTAAAATAATAATCTTTTTTTTGTGTTTTATTAAAATAATTTAAATAATTAATATCAATATTATATTTATCATAAATATAATCATCTTTTTCATTATGTTTGTGTTGTTTATTAAAATAATCTGTTTTAAAAAGATTTCTTAATTGAGTTATAATTTTATTGTATTTATTTGAATGATTTGTATCAGATGGATATAATGTATCATATCCAAAAATACGTAGCAAATTATGATCTTCTTCTCTTTCGATATGTAATCCAAATACATTTAATGTATATTTAATAAAATCATAATTTTCTGTAGTAGACATAATATATATAGGTTTTTTAAAAATATTAATATTATGATTTATAATATCTATACAAGTAAAATTAAAAGTTTCATGTTTTTTTCTTTCTTCATCATTTAAATCATTACATATATATCTATACTTTATTAAATTTAAATATGCATTTTTGTATGTACTCATTAAATTATTTCTAATTTTATTAAATTCATTGTGTACAAATTTAGAATCCAATTTGTATTTTTCATATAATTTCAAATATATATTATTTATATAAAAATCTTCAAATTCAGCACGAAAACATGGAAATATATTAAACAAGTTTTCTATATTTTTATATTTATAAATAATATTGGGATTGAATGTTCCCATTGTTAATTCTTTTGTCAACTCATAATTATTTATATGATCACAATTGTTATTATTATTACTATTATTATTATTATTATTATTATTAATATTTTCTTTATTCACATTTTTGTTTATTTTTATATTATTATCATATTCTTCATTTTGATATGTTACACTTTTAGAATTTTTAATTTCATTTAATTTTTTGGCTAGAACATTTTTTTCATTTGATAATGCTATGAGATCATTAATATTATAATTATATTTTACACATACATTATTTATTTCATCATATATATATTTAATTGCAATAACAAGATCTTCATTTCTTTTTAAATATTTATAAATATGAAGAAGTCTAGTATAAAAAAATTTGGGAATAAGTTTATGCAAAATAAATGGGTCTTTCCCTCCATCCCACTGATTATATGTATTGACATTATTATTGTTACTTATTTTTGAGGTATCATTTTTTTGATCATTATCTTGGAATATATGCTTTCCCTCTTTCTGAATAAAATCATACAGCATTAAATTGTTTACCCTTTTATTATTAAAAAGAAAAGGTTGTTTAAATATTTTTAAAAATGTTAAGAATGCAACAACAATTTTTTCTTGCTTATTTAAATTTATTACTCCATCGAAATTGAAAATAAACATATCATCTGGATAATAATTTAAAACATATGGCAATTCATAATTAGTATCTTTATAAATTAGTGAATTTTCTAGGTAACTACTTTTTTTATTTTGTCTTAATCTATATATATCATCACCTGATTTGTTCTTTATCCTTCCCACATTATTATCATTACTATTATTATTATTATTATTATTATTATTATTATTATTATTATTATTATTATTATTGTTGTTGTTCCCCTGTTCTATTGTTATATCAGCCAAATTTGGATCAAAACAAGGTACCTTTTTTACATCTTTTATTTCAATATCTTTAAGAATATTATATATACATAACCCTTCATCATATATAGATGTGTTTTTTTCTGTGCGGAAAATATTCACATTTAAATGTTTATTAATTTTTATATCTTCCTTTTCAAAATTAGTAATTCTTAAATTTTCTTCATCCCCATTTTGAAGGTAATTCTCATCATTATTATTATTATTATAATTATTATAATTATTATTATTATTATTAGATTGAACTGATATATTATATGACCTCTTCCTCAATTTTCCTAAGCCTAACTTTTTCAAACTATAAATGTATAAAATATTATTATTTAAATATACCTTTTTAGATAATATAGGATTTAAAAATATAATGTAAAGAAAAACAACGCAAAACGGGAAAACAGAAAGGTACATTATATATTATATATATTAAGAATAATTAGTAGCATTATATAATAAATAAATACATATATATATATTTGGAGAGGCTCTATTTTCTTTGTAACAAGGAAAAAAAATATGATATTTAAATTTAAAAATATTCCTTTTTTTGTTAAGCAAATAATTACATTTTAATTCATATAATGGTATATATTATATAATATATATTTTTTTTTTCTTTGATACTAATATGTGTATCTCTCAAAAACAAAAATTATTAGGTTTATAAAAAAAAAAAAAAAAATATATATATTAATACATATATAAAGATGTATATAAAGTAATATTATACACATGTATATATATTATATATATATTATATATATTTTTTTTTTTCTTTTTTAAGGCCATTCAAAAAATTAAAAAAATAAGTTTTATTAAAAAAGTTAAATTACATAAATGTTGATATACACATAAAAAAAAAAAAAAAATATACATATAATATATTTTAATTTAATTTAATTTTCGGAAGTATCAGAACATTAATATGATGATAAATATATATATATTTATTACATACATATATATTTATTACATATATATGTATTTTTTTTTTTTTATTAATAGAATTTCAATTTTGAGTTATATTATATACTGCATGGAGAAACCAATAAGCCTTAAGAAAAATTTCATTCTCACATTTATACTTTATTAAAAAGAAAAGATAATGTATTTTAAAAAAAAAGAAGAACGATATAAAATATTGATTATATATATATGGAAATGTTATATTTTTATTATTATAAAATGATTTCTGTATATAATTGTAAAATTTTTGTCTATCACTTAAAAGATTATATTGATTAATTTTATATATATGGTTCAAGGTAATAGCTGCATTATATTTTATATTATTCATAAAAATACATCCAATGTTAATAAGCATATTTATTATATTATTTTCATCTATATAAATTCTATTTGTTCTTTTTTTTTTCATATATTTTAAGAAGTTTAAACTTTCATCACTACAAATCGAAAAACTACTACTATAACTATTATTATAACTATTATTACAACTATTATTATAACTATTATTATAACTATTATTATCATTATAATTATCATTATAATCAGCATCATTATTATTTACTATACAATCAAATGAATTATTACTATTTTCATTTTTATTGTTACTTTCTTTTTTTTTTTCTTTTGATTTGATCTTATTCAAATTATTCTCATTTAATATATTCGAACTGTTACTTGATAATTCATTTGTTTTATACATTCCTATCATGTCATTTATATCATTATTGTTGTTATTTGTAGTATTGGTTGGATTTTTTTTTTTTTTTTTTTTTTTTTTCATTTTGGCTAGCTAGGTCATGTCGAAAAATAGCATCAGTGCTTTTACATTTTCCAAAGTGCTTAATAAAAGATTGATCATTTTTTAGTTCATCAAAATAATAAGTATAACATTCCAATGAATCATTATAATTATTTCTATTGAATAGATCTAAATCTTTGTCATTATAAGATTTATTTATTATATGGTGATAAAAAATTATATTATTACAAAAATAGGACATATTTAATTTTTGTTTTTTTTGAGATATATATTTAAAATCCATACTACATATAGATATACATAAATCAAAAAAAGAGTTGAGGATTATGTCAAATGTGTTAGGTAAAAAATCTTTTGTTTTATCTTTTAAAAATATATCATTTCCTATACACGAATAATTTTTCTTTTGTTTTTTCTTTATAAATTTTTGTTTTTTTACAATGAGTTCTATAATATTTGGTACATTAATAGGCTCATCATTGATATTTATAATTTCTTTAGACGAGCAAGCATTATGTATATAATTCTTACTATTATTATAAAGTGTGCATATATTTTGAATATTTTTTTTTCTTCCTAAAGGTTTGATTTGGCTATATGGTTTATTTGACGAATGGTTATTTTGATGGCGTAAACCATAATTTGTGTTAGCTTCATCTTCTAAAAAAAAAAAAAAATATATATATATATATATATGTGCACACATTATTCTATATATTTATAAAAAAACATGTATAGAAGGTCATTCATTTATTCCATATTTTTTTAATATATCCCTTTTTTTTTTTCTTTTCTTTTTTGAGTTACCTCTTTTTGTAGGACTTAACATGGGTGGATCGAGGGAGATGTCCTTATCTTTAATATTTGATTGACATTGTAGAATATTTTTATATTTATAAATTAGCTTAATTGAAAAGGATAAGAATAGATTTAAATATGGTGAAGAAAAGTATACATTATGAAAATGTAAGAAGGTATAAAATATATTAATTATAAAAAAAAGAAAAGAATCAAGTATTATATTATTTTGATTATAATAATTTTTATTATAATTATATAATGTTAAATTATCACTTGAATCACTATTTTCATATGAACTACAATTTGAATGTAGAATATCATCATTTTTATTATGATAATATTTATTTTGTATAAATTTAAATATATCATTATATATATGTTGATCATTATTATTTATAATATTATTATCATTTTGTGTTTGTATATAAAGAAAATCATCATTTTCTAATTGACTTTTATTTTTTTTGTTCTTTGTCTCTTTTTGTTTTTTTATATACTCCATTAATTCTTTTGAATTTAATAATGTTTCTATTTGATTATTGAATAATTTGTATGTATATAATTTATTTCTTTTAATTTTTTTTTTAATATATTCATTATTGATTAATGTTGGTTCTTTATATATACTATTTAAATGTAGTGTGTCAATATTATTTTCTTCATCATGATATTCATTTTGATTGTTTTCTTCATCTTGTTTATTTGTTTCCATTTTTGTTTTTATAGTATAATTATTAACATTATGTGCTTCATTTAATATATTATCATTTTCTTCATATATATTTTTCATATTTATTTTATTCATATAAAAAGCAAAGAAATGTTCATTGCATATTATACTGAGGCTTTTTATTAGATTCTCAAA
Source organism: Plasmodium sp. gorilla clade G2 (assembly GCF_900097015.1). Lineage (NCBI taxonomy): Eukaryota > Apicomplexa > Aconoidasida > Haemosporida > Plasmodiidae > Plasmodium > Plasmodium adleri (nom. inval.). The sequence continues at coordinate 818,399 of NC_041700.1, forward strand.
TCCTACATAATTTAATAATTTCTCTTTTTCTATATTTTTATAATAAAAATAGATATATTTCATTTGTAGATGATATTTTATGAATTTATAAAATGTATCATTATTCATAGATTCCTGAGACATATTAAAAGGTTTGTTTATTGATTTATCATCTTTTTTATATTCTTCACTATTTTTGTCATTACAATCATTTTTTTGTGCTGACATATCTATATCATGACCATTATCATCATAATGATTATATAGATTTTTTGTTTCTCTTTTTTCATTTATGTCTCCTTTTTCGTCTGTTTTTTTGTCCAATATATTATTATATTCTTCATTATTTATCACATTTGATAGTACCCCATTACATTCTTCTAATATATTATTTTCATGTTTTCTGTTAATTATTTGAAAGTTCAATTTTTTAAAATTATCCTTTAATTGAAGTGTATGTAACATTTTTATATCATTATTAAATGAATCAATATTATCTTTATCGTTTTGTTTTTCTTTTATAAATTTATTAATAATATGAGTAACATCCATATTGTTTAGATTTTGTAAGGAATCCTGACTTGTTAATACATTTAACAATGATACACTATCTTTAGTTGTATCATATTTATTTTTATGACATAAATTAATAAGTTGATTATCATCATTGTGTTTGTATTTGTTTATTAAATAATTTATGGATATATCATCATCAATTATAACTTTTTCATGTACATCACAATTATTATTATTATTATTATTATTGTTTATTATTTTTTTTTTTTTTTTTTTTTTCTTTATATCATCACTTTGAAACACAAACTTATTTGTATCCTCTTTTTTATTATGTTGTATATATTTATATAAATTGTTAAAAATTTTATTCTTAACCTTTTTTGATAAATAAAATAGATACGTACTGATAAAAAAAGGGTTTTTTTTATTAATCATAACTCTAGACAAATATATATGAAATAATGTAGATAATATAGACAAAGAAAAATATAATAATATATATAAATGTTCGATTTTTAATTTTTTAAATATGGAAAATATATGTTTTAATTGATAATATTGTTTAATATTAAAATTATTTGCATTTGAAAAAAAGAAACATCTATTTTGTAATGAATTTTTTTTTTTGTTATCTATTAATTGTGAATCGTATAATCTATTTTTATTTTTTGAATAAAAATTTTGATATAAATTTCGAAGGCTATTTTGACTTTCTGATAAATTAAAAAGAAATTTATTAAAAATATTTTTTGTGTCTTTTCCTTTTTTCTTTTTTTCTATATTTTGATCATACAATATATTATCATTCAACAATGTATTACCATTCAACAAGTTATTACCATTCAACATATTATTACCATTTTTATCTTCATCTACATAATAAACATTTTCTTCTTTATTAAAAAATACAGATTGCTCATTTTCTTTATTGTTTAGTTCTTCATATTCAGAGAATGATTCACTGCTGTAGTCACTAGTAGAGTTAGATTCATTGATGGTAAAAAAATTTTCATTTCTTTTCTTTGAGAAGTTGTAAAGAAATTTTACTCTTTCTGTTTTGTAAGCATCTGTATCTGATCGAGAAAAAAAAAAAAAAATATATATATACCATATATGTAGCATAAATGAATAAATACACACATACATACATACATATATATATATATATATATATATATATATATATATATATATATATATATATATATTTTTATGTTTATTTTTATTTTATTCACATTTTCTTACCTTTATTTTTAAAATTTTGTATGGGTGATACTCCACTTGTCTCTAAAACCCTGTTACAAAAAAAATAATTGTCATTTCCTTTATTATGATTCCCATTTTTATTTTTCATTTCATTGTAATGTTTTTTATTGTTATCACTCGTTTGTATGTTCTCATATGTATTCTTCAAGTTGTTATATATATCATCGAAATAACGTGAATTTTTATAATAATAATAATATTCTACAAGTATTAAAAAATGATTATATATTAAATAAAGAAAGGGATCTTTTTTATCCCCATATATGTATGTACATAAAAAAAGAAAACGATTATATAGTTGACTGTTTATTAATAAAACATATAAAAATTCTATATATATATCAGTATCATTATTACATAAATATAATAATCTATTTATAAATTTATCATAATATTCAAGCATATCAAATGAAGAATTATATTCCTTTTTATACTTCTCATTTGAAATATATCTATATTTCCCTTCTTTAAAATTTACATATTTTTTTATTAAAAATTCGTTATTATAATTATGATTTTTAAAAAAAAAAAATGCATAATTATCATCATCATTATTATTATTATTACATTTATATTTATCACCATCAATCTTTCTTCTTATGTATTTAATATATTTCTTTCTATATAACGATATGTTATTAGTTATAAAAATTAACTCATACAATAATTCTTTAACTTTATCATTATATATAAATATATTATTCTTAAAAATTTTATTATCCTTCATTTTTTACAACAAAAAAATCAACAACAACTAAAATGTAAAAAAATATATAAATATTATATATATATATATATATATATATTTTATATATATACTTTTAATTTTTATATTAATAATTAAAAACAAATGGACATATGTATTTTATATTATAATATGTCTGAATATTAAAACAAATGCAATTATTTTAAAAATTCTTAAAAGGAAAAAAAAAAAAAAAAAAACATACATAGTTACAATCTTGAATTTTATTTTTTTATATTTTCTTAAATGAGGAAATTTTTTATGGGTTTTTAAATGAGTATATAATAATATATATATATATATATATATTTATGTATATAATGCTACATAATTAAAAACAAAAAATAAATAAAACAAAAAAATATATAAATAAATAAATAAAATAAAACAGAATATAATGAAATATAAAATATTTTTGTATATATATTATAATATTTATGATTTTTTGTTTTATCCTAATCATTATATATATATATCTCATATATATTTCAAGAAAAAGGGATAGTTATATTTTCATTGTTGACATACAATAAATCTAAAAGTTATATTAAAAAATAATTTAATACAATGCACACAAAAACTGAATTATTCTTCAAACGTCTTCATTTTTTTTTAAGAATAAATCAAAATTTAATTTCTCCATGTTTTTTTTTTTTTTTTTTCTTTTTTTTTGTTTTTTTTTATTAATAGTTTTATTAAAAAAAATGAATATATAAAATGAAAAAATAAAAAAAATTATAACATATAAGGGAATATGAAAATTTTTTAGGACTGTTATATGTATGAATATGAATATATATATATAATATTTTTTTTGTACTTAAAATATATATATATATATATATATTTTTTTTCTTTTCAATGCAAAAGATTTATTATTAAAAAATAATATGACTCATATTTTAAAATTATGAATGAATGTATTTTCATAATATCATTAAATATTTCATTTTTTTTATGGATTGGAATTATATAAAATGCAGACGTATATCAATAAGTGTATTCCTTTTTCTTTTTTTCCCTTTTTATATTTAAATGAGGAAATATAAAGCACTTAACATGTATTAATCATATATTGAATGTTGTCGTCTTATAATTTTTAAAATGAATTATATAATTTTTCATGTTATTTTAAAATAAAATAAAATAAGAGACTTAAAGAATATATCTTATATATATATATATATATATTATATATATGTGTAATATTATATTTTATGATATAAATATTCCTTATAATAATTAAAAAAAGAAAGAAAAAAAGGTCACATGATAATAAGCAATATAAAAAGAAAAAAAAAAAAAAAAAAGTAAAAAAAGTAAAATACCACAAGATATTTCTCTATTCGTTTATATGTTTATATATATATATATTTTTTTTAATTATTATAATAATTATTTTAAAAAATAACTTAAACATTTAGAGATGTATATTTTTATAATTTTATGGTGTGCATATTTCTTTTACTCTCTCTCTCTCTTCTTTTTTTTTTTTTTTTTTTTTTTTATCTGGGCTTTTGATTTTTTCTTATAATTCGTTCATCATTGTATTTAAATCTATTTCTTTTTTCTTATGAGTTTTTTTTTTTTTTTTTTTTAAAATAAAGAGGAAATATATATATCTTATATAGATATAGATAAATATTTTAATAGCGTGCTTATCAGTTTAAATGAAGAAAAAAAAAAAAAAAAAAAAATTAACCATACACACTTTAATATTTTTATAAATACTATTATTTTATTTATATGATTATTTTTTTTAATGTGCATAGTAATAATATATTTTTTTATGAGCTTGATGAAAGTGAGAGGGGTGAATATAAAAAAATATAAATAAATATATATTTATTTATATATATATATATATATATATATGTATATATTATTAATATTTTTTTTTTTATGTAATATTTATATAGCATTTTAATGGGTTACACATATTACATATATGATGTGAAAAATAAATTTCTTCTTCTTATTATATATAAATGAAATTATTTTATTTTTAATTTAAAATAATTTAATAAAATGAAAATATTTGTTTAAAAGGATTTTCTTAAAAATATTTTTTTGACCTTTTCAATATTTAAAATAAATAAATAAAATAAAATTATATTATATATATATTATATATATATGTGTATATAAATACATATGAATTATTATAAATTATTAAAAAGCTTATATATATATATAAGTGTCATATATGTGTCATATATGGTTGTATATATAATATATATATTTGTTTGAAGAGAAATATTATAAAATCCTTGTCTTTGATATATAAAATAAAATCAGATTGTTATATATATATATATATGTATATATTTTTCCTTTGTTTTTTATATATTCATATGGCTTTTAATAATTTTATGAAACAAAATGTAAAATATTTATATTATAAATAATTATGTGTATGTGTATTTTATATTATTGAAATGTAAATATATAAACATAAAAGTATTTGTGTAAATCCATATTTTAAAATGAATTTTTATTTTATTTTTTACTATATATATATATAATATAATATATGTATATGATTGGATACATGTATAAGTAATTTTAAAATTATTACATGTATATAATAGTATTAATAATAAAACATATATATATATATATATATATAATATTTAAATTGCTTATATACATATATATAATATATTATATACAAAATAGTAAAAAAAAAAAAAAATAAAAAAAATAAAAAAAATAAAAAAAAAATGTTTAGAATATTTATTTTTTATAATATATTAAATTTAGAATAATAAACTATTTAGAAATATATAAATATATATATATTAATAATAATAATAAAAAGAAAAAAATAAAGATTAATATTTCAAAAATGTAAAAATGCACATTCTTTTATCTAATTATCAAAAAAAAAAATTATTTAGTTTATATTATAATATATATGGATCACCATTTTAATTTATATTCCTATTAAAATATAATAATGTTTTTTTAAATAATTATTATATATATGTATATTTTATTTTTAATTTATTTTTTTTTTTTTTTTTCTTTTTGAATGCTTATATAAATTTTTGTATTTAATTCTATTAAGATATATTATATTACTTATATATTTTTGTATACATCAAATACAGTACGCACGTGTAATGTTAAGTAAAACAATTTATATGTGTTATATGTTTTATGTATGAATAAATAGAAGAAAAAATATAAATATATAAATATATAAATAAATATATATATTATTATTATTTTTAAAAAAAAGGATTTTGTTTGTCCTTTCTTTGTGTTTATTTAATATTATTTTATTCTCAATTATTCACATTTACAAATTTTTTTCTTTGAATAACTTACACACGAGAAATGATGGTAGCACATTATCAAACCTGACATATTATTCATTTGTATGTATATATATATATATATATATATATATATATATATGTGTGTATTTATTTATATTTATTTATTTATATGTATATGCAACTGTTCTTTTTCCCCACCTTTTTTTTTTTTTTTTTTTTAATGTTATATTTGTGAATAATATAACTCATATATGTAAATTTATTTATATATATATATATATATATATATGTGTGTGCTTATTCATCATATGTATGATATTATTTGTTCCTACTTTTATATTAACATGATATAATATTTACAAGGAATAAAATAAAATATACATATATTTATAAATACATATAACACATTTAGATATAGTTATCTAGTGTAGACAGAGAGTATAAATTATTTTATTTTTATTTTTTTTTCCTTTATATAAATAAAAATGGAGAGTATGCCCAGTGAGACCACAATAAATTCTGAACAATATAAAAGTAAAGACAGTACGAATATTTGTAGAAATGAGAAATCTACTGCATATTCCGAAAATTCAGATATATCTAATAATAAAGAGGATTATAATGATAGAAAAGATAATTTTGATAAGAAATTATGTGATAATATGAATGACAAAATAAATATATATGATAATATAATAAGTGAGATAAAAGAATTATATAATGGTAATATTGTTATGAATAATAAAGGGTTAGATAAATTAAATATTAGAAATGTAGCTAAAGGTTTATTTTTAAATATAAATAAAACGATA